>NC_088225.1:28162515-28185015 GCF_036934945.1 Oncorhynchus masou masou | reverse complement strand
ATAACACTGTCTCTACAGACTGGGGTATCCTCCACCACTATAACACTGTCTCTACAGACTGGGGTATCCTCCACCACTATAACACTGTCTCTACAGACTGGGGTATCCTCCACCACTATAACACTGTCTCTACAGACTGGGGTATCCTCCACCACTATAACACTGTCTCTACAGACTGGGGTATCCTCCACCACTATGACACTGTCTCTACAGACTGGGGTATCCTCCACCACTATAACACTGTCTCTACAGACTGGGGTATCCTCCACCACTATGACACTGTCTCTACAGACTGGGGTATCCTCCACCACTATAACACTGTCTCTACAGACTGGGGTATCCTCCACCACTATAACACTGTCTCTACAGACTGGGGTATCCTCCACCACTATAACACTGTCTCTACAGACTGGGGTATCCTCCACCACTATGACACTGTCTCTACAGACTGGGTATCCTCCACCACTATGACACTGTCTCTACAGACTGGGGTATCCTCCACCACTATGACACTGTCTCTACAGACTGGGGTATCCTCCACCACTATAACACTGTCTCTACAGACTGGGGTATCCTCCACCACTATAACACTGTCTCTACAGACTGGGGTATCCTCCACCACTATAACACTGTCTCTACAGACTGGGGTATCCTCCACCACTATAACACTGTCTCTACAGACTGGGGTATCCTCCACCACTATAACACTGTCTCTACAGACTGGGGTATCCTCCACCACTATAACACTGTCTCTACAGACTGGGGTATCCTCCACCACTATAACACTGTCTCTACAGACTGGGGTATCCTCCACCACTATGACACTGTCTCTACAGACTGGGGTATCCTCCACCACTATAACACTGTCTCTACAGACTGGGGTATCCTCCACCACTATAACACTGTCTCTACAGACTGGGGTATCCTCCACCACTATAACACTGTCTCTACAGACTGGGGTATCCTCCACCACTATAACACTGTCTCTACAGACTGGGGTATCCTCCACCACTATAACACTGTCTCTACAGACTGGGGTATCCTCCACCACTATAACACTGTCTCTACAGACTGGGGTATCCTCCACCACTATAACACTGTCTCTACAGACTGGGGTATCCTCCACCACTATAACACTGTCTCTACAGACTGGGGTATCCTCCACCACTATAACACTGTCTCTACAGACTGGGGTATCCTCCACCACTATAACACTGTCTCTACAGACTGGGGTATCCTCCACCACTATAACACTGTCTCTACAGACTGGGGTATCCTCCACCACTATAACACTGTCTCTACAGACTGGGGTATCCTCCACCACTATAACACTGTCTCTACAGACTGGGGTATCCTCCACCACTATGACACTGTCTCTACAGACTGGGGTATCCTCCATCACTATGACACTGTCTCTACAGACTGGGGTATCCTCCACCACTATAACACTGTCTCTACAGACTGGGGTATCCTCCACCACTATAACACTGTCTCTACAGACTGGGGTATCCTCCACCACTATAACACTGTCTCTACAGACTGGGGTATCCTCCACCACTATAACACTGTCTCTACAGACTGGGGTATCCTCCACCACTATAACACTGTCTCTACAGACTGGGGTATCCTCCACCACTATAACACTGTCTCTACAGACTGGGGTATCCTCCACCACTATAACACTGTCTCTACAGACTGGGGTATCCTCCACCACTACGACACTGTTTTTGCAGGCAGGCATCCACTGGCACCACTGTCTTCAGACTGTTCTGAACACTAGAACTGTGTCTACAGACTGGGGTATCCTCCACCACTATGACACTGGCAGTATCCTCCACCATTAACACTGTCCTATGACTGGGGTATCACTCCAAAGACACTGCCCAGATGGGGTATCTCCACCACAAACGGGACTGTCTCTACATATAGGGAATAAGGTGTATCCTCCACACTGTCTTGGGATGCAGTATCCACCAGGATAACACTACTCTACAGCTTGTATTCCAAAACTTTACCACCTCAGACAAAGCGCAACAATCACCAGTCTTAATGCCAGGCTTCACTGTTCCAAGGCATTTGGCTTACTGTCTCTACATGCTATCCTCTGTATAACACTGTCTCTACAGACTGGGGTATAGGCCCAATGATGTGGACAGAGAGGAGGAAGTTAGATATTAAGACTACTCTACAGACTGGGGTATCCTCCACCACTATAACACTGTCTCTACAGACTGGGGTATCCTCCACCACTATAACACTGTCTCTACAGACTGGGGTATCCTCCACCACTATAACACTGTCTCTACAGACTGGGGTATCCTCCACCACTATAACACTGTCTCTACAGACTGGGGTATCCTCCACCACTATGACACTGTCTCTACAGACTGGGGTATCCTCCACCACTATGACACTGTCTCTACAGACTGGGGTATCCTCCACCACTATAACACTGTCTCTACAGACTGGGGTATCCTCCACCACTATAACACTGTCTCTACAGACTGGGGTATCCTCCACCACTATAACACTGTCTCTACAGACTGGGGTATCCTCCACCACTATAACACTGTCTCTGGGGTATCCTCCATCACTAACACTGTCTCTACAGACTGGGGTATCCTCCACCACTATGACACTGTCTCTACAGACTGGGGTATCCTCCACCACTATAACACTGTCTCTACAGACTGGGGTATCCTCCACCACTATAACACTGTCTCTACAGACTGGGGTATCCTCCACCACTATAACACTGTCTCTACAGACTGGGGTATCCTCCACCACTATAACACTGTCTCTACAGACTGGGTATCCTCCACCACTATAACACTGTCTCTACAGACTGGGGTATCCTCCACCACTATAACACTGTCTCTACAGACTGGGGTATCCTCCACCACTATAACACTGTCTCTACAGACTGGGGTATCCTCCACCACTATAACACTGTCTCTACAGACTGGGTATCCTCCATCACTATGACACTGTCTCTACAGACTGGGGTATCCTCCACCACTATGACACTGTCTCTACAGACTGGGGTATCCTCCACCACTATAACACTGTCTCTACAGACTGGGGTATCCTCCACCACTATGACACTGTCTCTACAGACTGGGGTATCCTCCACCACTATAACACTGTCTCTACAGACTGGGGTATCCTCCACCACTATAACACTGTCTCTACAGACTGGGGTATCCTCCACCACTATGACACTGTCTCTACAGACTGGGGTATCCTCCACCACTATAACACTGTCTCTACAGACTGGGGTATCCTCCACCACTATAACACTGTCTCTACAGACTGGGTATCCTCCACCACTATAACACTGTCTCTACAGACTGGGGTATCCTCCACCACTATAACACTGTTTTTCCAGGCAGGCACCACTGGCACCAAGTCTTCAGCCTGTTCTGAACGCAGAACTGTGTCCCAAATGGCAGCCAATTCCCTATGTAGTGCACTTCAAGGGCCCATGGGGCTCTGATCAAAAGGGATGCACTATATAGGGAATAAGGTGCTATTTGGGATGCAGTCACAGCGACAGAGGAGACGCTACTCTACAGCTTGTAATTAAAACTTTACCACCTCAGACAAAGCGCAACAATCACCAGTCTTAATGCCAGGCTTCATTCCAAGGCATTTGGCTTAATGCTACTCTGTGTGCCCTTAGGCCCAGTGATGTGGACAGAGAGGAGGAAGTTAGATATTAAGACTACTCTACAGACTGGGGTATCCTCCACCACTATAACACTGTCTCTACAGCCTGGGAAAGCCTGCTACACATCCTCCATTTTGAATTAGAGGTATTCACTGTGTGGGTCTCGAACGGCATCCCACTCCATAGGGAAGAGGGTGCTGCCTGGGACGCAACCACTGTCTCCCTGGGAAGTCTAAGTGGATGGACTGTGGGTCGACGAAATCATACTGACTTGGAGTCATTTAGGCTAATCCCCCTCTATTGACTGGCTCATGGGTTACAGGAAAGCGCCTATAAGGGCCAATGACAGAAAAGGAAAGCGCCTGTAAGAGCCAATGACAGGACAGGAACACGCCTATAAGAGCCAATGAGAGGACCAGAAAGCGTCTATAAGAGCCAATGAGAGGGAAGGTTAGTGTAGTTTCTGTAAGGAGAGCATGTTGTGTGATCAAGGGGGTGACCACATCAAACAGTGTGGCTGAAGAAAACCACTGCTTGAAAAACAAGGCGCTTCCTCTGTCACGGAGGAGAGGAGATGAGGTGTTGTTTTGGAGGGCGGACCGGCCCATGTCAACCGCCATACTCTCAGGAGACAGACAGACGGATGGAAATAACAGCCAACCGTCAACACTGCTCCTCCGTAGCTCAGCTGGTAGAGGCTGGCGTCTGCAATGCAAGGAGAGAGGGTTCGATTCCCAGGTTCTGCTAAATGAATTGTTATTATAAATAGGGCTAGAAAACAATAAAAAATGGTACTTGAGTTTATCGCAGGATTTGCTGTGATTAATGACAATTAATTGCAAATTCAGAATTTGCTCAAATTGAGCTGTGTTTTCTGATTTTTTTAAACAAAAAGCATTACAGTAATATTGACGTCTTGATTTTGTACAAAGTAACAGTTAGCAAAATCAGGTACATAGATAAAGCACACTTTCTTTAACCTCAATGACAACTTGTTTGGACATTGCATTGTTGTTTGCAGACGTATAGATGATGTATGTGGGATGTTTTCAGTTTATTATGAATGCTTTCAGACAATGCATTTAATCACAATAAAAACTAATGTTGCGCACTAAAATGAAGAGTTCTGAATAACTCTAACAGCACTAATTATAAAACGAATGTCTTCAACGATGGACATGGATGGATATTGAAACCAAAAAACAAAAGTATTTGTCATTGGACAAAACCTTATTTAAAGGAAGTTCTAAAATAACTAGAAGGTACTTGACAATACAATGCGAGGACATACCGTGCATTCGGAGAGTATTCAGACCTCTTGACCTTTTCAACATTTTGTTACATCACAGCCTTATTCTAAAACGGATTAAATGAAGACATTTCTTCATCAATCTACACTCAATACCCCATAATGATAAAGTGAATTTATAAAGCATAAAAAACAGAAATAACTTATTTACTTAAGTATTCAGACCCTTTGCTATGAGAAATTGAGATCAGGTACGTCCTGTTTCCATTGATCAACCTTGAGATGATTGGAGTCCACCACTTGATTGGAGTCCACCTGTGGTAAGTTCTATTGATTTGAAGTGATTTGGAAAGACACACACGCTTTTTCCCCCTCCATCCCTCTGAAACTGAGGCTGACCTTACAGTGTAATTCCCCATGAACAATGTGGCGAAATCTAGAGAGAGAAAACATCATGTTGGCGAATTGACCAAAGAGCTGTCATTGAAACTGACAACATTAAAAGGAGCCGTCACAACCATGAAAAGCCAACATGATGTGGGAATCACCATAACAGAGTGGAGGAGGAGCTACTCAGGGGTCTAACAGACCACGGAGCACCCTTAGTCAAGTTCTACACCTAATGTTAAACACATTTGGCACAACCTGTCATATAACGGAGCGCTTTTCTGCAAATAAATAATTACACAAGCGCTGTGCAAACTCTATCAGTTGTATCACAACCATAGTTTGAAATGCGTTGTACATCAGTTGTACAAGCTGAGTGTGTACGGGGCCTTGGAGGGCTCTTAGCGGGCCTGAGAACTGCAATATTGCAACCACATGTGTGAGCTTGTTTACCTACACTCTACTGGCTTTTAACTGGAGGAATCTCATAAATGAAACCACAACCTAACAGCCTAAATTATTAACATGTTGTTTGGCATCTCCCCTGCCCTGCCACACACACACACACACACACACACACACACACACACACACACACACACACACACACACACACACACACACACACACACACACACACACACACACACACACACACACACACACACACACACACACACATACTCATTGAAGAAATAAGTGAAAGTATGCATGCGTACACAAACACACACACAGCCCTCTGTGTAGCCTTAGGTAAGGGGATGGAGGGGATGGAAAGTTTATTTCTAGAAGCCTAATCATGTAAATCTCTCCTTTTAACAATAAACTTTCGACTTCATTTAATCTCTGTCTTGCCCGGACCACATCAAACAAGCCATGAGATCAACAAGGGTCAGCAAAAGGATTTGGATAATGATGAGGCTCAAATAGAAAGATGGAGAAAGGGAGAGAGAGAGTATGAGAGTGTGTGTCAGAGCGAGAGAGAGAGATAGACCACTCACTAGGTGCAAAGGTCAAGACTTGTAACAACAGACAATGTTGCATAAATAAACAAGAACTGTGAAGGCTCAGGCTCCCTAAATAGTAGAACAAGAGAGGAAAGCTTTCATTTCAGGGGACTACTGATGTTGATTGAGAGGAGAGCTTTGGTGGTGGGGGCTCTGGCTCTGTCTCTGTCCTCTCTCAGTGCTTCCGCAGTCACATCTCCTTTAGCAAGTCAATGAACCAGGGGAAGTCTCAGTTTCTCCTATCAAAGGCTTTCGTCTGGCTGATTCAGTGCCATCTACGGTCATGTATATCAAAATAAAAAATGACATGACAACATGCCATAACGTAACATGACATGACAACATGCCATAACGTAACATGACATGACAACATGCCATAACGTAACATGACATGACAACATGCCATAACGTAACATGACATGACAACATGCCATAACGTAACATGACATGACAACATGCCATAACGTAACATGACATGACAACATGCCATAACGTAACATGACATGACAACATTCCATAACGTAACATGACATGACAAATGCCATGCCATGACAACATGCCATAACGTAACATGACATGACAACATTCCATAACGTAACATAACATATCATGACAACATGCCGTAATGCACCCTGATGTAATGTAATGTAACATACCATGACAACATGCCGTAACGTTATGTAACATACCATGACAACATGCCATAACATAACATAATATGACATGACAACATGCCATAACATAACATAACATACCATGACAACATGCCATAACATAACATAACATACCATGACAACATGCCATAACATAACATAACATACCATGACAACATGCCATAACATAACATAACATACCATGACAACATGCCATAACATAACATAATATGACATGACAGCATGCCATAACATAACATAACATACCATGACAACATGCCATAACATAACATACCATGACAACATGCCATAACATAACATAATATGACATGACAACATGCCATAACATTATATAACATACAGCATGCCATAACGTAACGTAACATAACATGACCTTACTACACGCCATAACATAATGTAACATGCCATGACATGACAACATACCGTAAGGTAACATAACATGACCTTACTACACGCCATAACATAATGTAACATACCATGACATGACAACATACCGTAAGGTAACATAACATGACAGCATGCCATAACGTAACGTAACATAACATGACCTTACTACACATGACAACATAACATAATGTAACATACCATGACATGACAACATACCGTAAGGTAACATAACATGACCTTATGCCATAACATAATGTAACATACCATGACATGACAACATACCGTAAATGTAACATAACATGACAGCATGCCATAACGTAACGTAACATAACATGACCTTACTACACGCCATAACATAATGTAACATACCATGACATGACAACATACCGTAAGGTAACATAACATGACAGCATGCCATAACGTAACGTAACATAACATGACCTTACTACACGCCATAACATAATGTAACATACCATGACATGACAACATACCGTAAGGTAACATAACATGACAGCATGCCATAACGTAACGTAACATAACATGACCTTACTACACGCCATAACATAATGTAACATACCATGACATGACAACATACCGTAAGGTAACATAACATGACAGCATGCCATAACGTAACGTAACATAACATGAGATGGACGCCATAACATAATGTAACATGCCATGACATGACAACATACCGTAAGGTAACATAACATTAGCATGTTAAGTAGAATAATATCTGCTTGTAATTAACATACCATGACGGACAACATACCGTAAGGTAACATAACATGACAGCATGCCATAATAACATACCATATAGAAGAGATGGAGTCCGATGTAGGGAAGGGGAGGCTGGAGGAGACTACAGAGGTTCTCTGATGTCCTCGAGGCCCACATCATCTGTAGAGGGTCAGATACTTGGGAAGGGGAGGCTGGAGGAGACTACAGAGGTTCTCTGATGTCCTCGAGGCCCACATCTGTAATCGTCCTCCCTTCACCTCCGCCACCTTTACCAGGGCCTCCTCCCCTCTCTGTTCCCCTCTCTCTCTGTGTCCCATCATCTGTAGAGGGTCAGATACGTGGGAAGGGGAGGCTGGAGGAGACTACAGAGGTTCTCTGATGTCCTCGAGGCCCACATCTGTAATCGTCCTCCCTTCACCTCCGCCACCATTACCGGGGCCTCCTCCCCTCTCTGTTCCCCTCTCTCTCTGTGTCCCATCATCTGTAGAGGGTCAGATACGTGGGAAGGGGAGGCTGGAGGAGACTACAGAGGTTCTCTGATTTCCTCGAGGCCCACATCTGTAATCATCCTCCCTTCACCTCCGCCACCGTTACCGGGGCCTCCTCCCCTCTCTGTTCCCCTCTCTCTCTGTGTCCCATCTCTCATGCCCACACCAAGGCCACAACACGGGACAAAATGAATGCTTTCCCATTAAGAAGGCCATCATCAGATAAACAAGATCAACTAAGACCTCTTCCTGGCAGAGCTGATCAAAGCACAGGCCTGTTAACCCCATGGCCAATGTCTAACGCAGATGAGGTCACATTGGAATGGGGATAAGTTCTCCGCTGTCCCCTTTTTTTACAAAGGAGACGGGGAAGGAGGAAAGAGAGGGAAGGAGGAAAGAGAGGGAAGGAGGTGAGAGAGGGAAGGAGGTGAGAGAGGGAAGGAGGTGAGAGAGGGAAGAAGGAAAGAGAGGGAAGGAGGAAAGAGAGGGAAGGAGGAAGAGAGGGAAGGAGGAGGAGAGAGAGGGAAGGAGGAGAGAGAGGGAAGGAGGAAAGAGAGGGAAGGAGGTGAGAGAGGGAAGGAGGAGAGAGAGGGAAGGAGGAAGAGAGGGAAGGAGGAAAGAGAGGGAAGGAGGGAGAGAGAGGGACGGAGGAAAAAGAGGGAAGAAGGAAAGAGAGGGAAGGAGGTGAGAGAGGGACAATGAGGAGAGGAGGGGAGGAGGGGACAGAGGAGAAACAGTGAAGGAGGAAAAAGAGGAGACTGATGGGAGGTCAGAGAAAGATGGGAGATAGGGAATGGAGAGAGAGAAATGGGGGAGAGGAGAGAAAAGAGAAAGGATGGAATGTTCAGGGAGAGAGGAGAGAGGAGATAAGGAGAGAGGAGAGAGGAAAGAGAGGAGAGAGGAGAGAGGAGAGAGGAGAGAGGAGAGAGAGGAGAGAGGAGAGTGGAGATAGAGGAGAGAGGAGAGAGGAGAGAGGAAAGAGAGGAGAGAGGAAAGTGGAGATAGAGGAGAGAGGAGAAAGGAGAGAGGAGAGAGAGGAGAGAGGAGAGAGGATAGAGGATAGAGAGGAGAGAGAGGATAGAGGAGAGAGGAGAGAGAGAGGATAGATGAGAGAGGAGAGAGAGGAGAGAGGAGAGAGAGGAGAGAGAGGATAGAGGATAGAGAGGAGAGAGAGGATATAGGATAGAGTACTCTCTGTAGCTGTATAATTCAATCAACTCGTCTATTTTCTTCGGAGGTTGTGTTGTTATTTTGTCAGAAAATCATCTCCATTGTCATTCATCTGGCAACTGGTGACTCCTATTGAGAAGGTATTGGCTCAATCCGAAATTCTCAGACAGAAAATGTCAAAGTGTCCACGGCCTTACGCTCAGGTGTTATAGCAACTCTAAGACCTCTTCAACTAATCTTCTGCCAATGCTCCAGTGTCATCTTTCTGTCTGTCAATCACCTTTACTAAACAGCTTCCTTCATACACGTCTGAGACTGAGGTTGTCCTAATATAGACATTGTGTACATCAAACACAATTAACACTTAGGAAACAAACCAACCTTGGAAAATCATTCCAGACTGTCCCGAGTGTTGACATATAGACAGTATATTGCCAAAACGTTTGTAAGAATGAAAGAAAGCAGCAGGACAAGGACTTTGTCTTCAGTTTTTGTGTAAACAGCACGGAGACTCCAGCTCATTCTTCTGCTACAAAGAGGACATTCCACAGCTTTTTCTCAGGAGGGACATATTGAATTGTAATCAAAATATGATCCCAGAATAATCCAACAGGCCCCCTATGGGACCACCAGTGAAACCCAGAAAGGGAATCCCAGAAGCTTTCCTTTCCTCCAGGACCCCATGATGCCACTACAGCCCATACAGGACATCCCAGACATACAGCCCATCTGCACGACAGCCCATACTCAGGACTTTCCTTTACAGCCCATCCAGGACAGACATGCCCATACAGCCACTACAGCCCATACAGGACATACAGGACAGACAGCCCATACAGCCCAGACAGCCCATACAGCCCATACAGCCCAGACAGCCCAGACAGCCCATACAGCCCATACAGCCCAGACAGCCCATACAGCCCATACAGCCCATACAGCCCATACAGCCCATACAGGACATACAGGACATACAGCCCATACAGCCCATACAGCCCATACAGCCCATACAGGACAGCCCAGACAGGACAGCCCAGACAGCCCATACAGCCCATACAGCCCATACAGCCCATACAGCCCATACAGCCCATACAGCCCATACAGCCCATACAGCCCATACAGCCCATACAGGACAGACAGGACAGACAGCCCATACAGCCCATATAGGACAGACAGGACAGACAGCCCATACAGCCCAGACAGCCCATACAGCCCACACAGCCCACACAGCCCATACAGCCCATACAGCCAAGACAGCCCATACAGGACATACAGCCCATACAGCCCATACAGCCCAGACAGCCCAGACAGCCCACACAGCCCATACAGCCCATACAGCCCATACAGGACAGACAGCCCATACAGCCCAGACAGCCCATACAGCCCATACAGCCCACACAGCCCATACAGCCCATACAGCCAAGACAGGACAGACAGCCCACACAGCCCATACAGCCCATACAGCCAAGATAGCCCATACAGCCCATACAGCCCAGACAGCCCATACAGCCCATACAGCCCATACAGCCAAGACAGGACAGACAGCCCACACAGCCCATACAGCCCATACAGCCCAGACAGCCCATACAGCCCATACAGCCCAGACAGCCCATACAGCCCATACAGCCCATACAGCCCATACAGCCCATACAGCCCAGACAGCCCATACAGACAGCCCAGACAGCCCATACAGACAGCCCATACAGCCCATACAGCCCATACAGCCCCAGCCCAGACAGCCCATACAGCCCAGACAGCCCATACAGCCCAGACAGCCCAGACAGACAGCCCATACAGCCCATACAGCCCAGACAGCCCAGACAGCCCATACAGCCCAGACAGCCCAGACAGCCCATACAGCCCATACAGCCCATACAGCCCAGCCCATACAGCCCACACAGCCCATACAGGACAGCCCATACAGGCCCATACAGCCCATACAGCCCATACAGCCCATACAGCCCAGACAGCCCAGCCCACATCCCAGACAGCCCATACAGGACAGACAGCCCATACAGGACAGACATCAAAGGGACACAGGCTTTTTGACCTTTGTTTGTGTTTGTTTTGTATTGTTCAATTCCAACATACAGGTACTTCACAGATTATTATGATAGTTTCTCTTCAATGCCAAAATAGCTATCCTTTTAACTCTTTAAGCTAAGACTTATTGGGTAGCTTTTATGTGTCCCAGGATGGATGGATAGCAGTATAGCTCTCTCACCGGGATTTCCCACATGTAGACTAAGGCCTAGATTCAATCAGATCAAGCGTTAACCAGCGATAGCCGACACCCGCATCGCTGATGCTTTGGCAGTGTCTGAGATGTAACTGTGTTGGAGCTGTCAAATCAGTGAGCAGCTGCTCTTGGTCATTGTCACAAAGCCACACCCATCCCATGCACGTTAGAAGTTCAGAACGAGAAAGTATATGGAAATAATGATGTTCAAATTGAAAATAATGGGATTTCAGTTAAGCGACTCTGTGCAGCCACTGGCAACGCCTGCTTTAATGCCAGGAGCTGCTTGTGGATTTGACGGCTCTAATGCAGTTCCTCTTCTGACACACGTCACAACAGCCACTATGCGGATATTGGCTAAAGTAGATGTGGTTGAATAGAATTGTATAAACACATATTATAAGCGTCCGAAATGGCACCCTATTCCCTCCATACCACGCATTGGTATTACATACAGTATGTCTCTGTCTGGTTTACAGTGGTATTACATAGAAACAGTCATAGAACAATGTCTCTGTCTGGTTTACAGTGAGGTAACATTCCTGGAACATAGAAACCAGTCATAGAACAATGTCTCTGTCTGGTTTACAGTTAGGTAACATTCCTGGAACATAGAAACCAGTCATAGAACAATGTCTCTGTCTGGTTTACAGTGAGGTAACATTCCTGGAACATAGAAACCAGTCATAGAACAATGTCTCTGTCTGGTTTACAGTGAGGTAACATTCCTGGAACATAGAAACCAGTCATAGAACAATGTCTCTGTCTGGTTTACAGTGAGAAACCAGTAACATTCCTGGAACATAGAAACCAGTCATAGAACAATGTCTCTGTCTGGTTTACAGTGAGGTAACATTCCTGGAACATAGAAACCAGTCATAGAACAATGTCTCTGTCTGGTTTACAGTGAGGTAACATTCCTGGAACATAGAAACCAGTCATAGAACAATGTCTCTGTCTGGTTTACAGTGAGGTAACATTCCTGGAACATAGAAACCAGTCATAGAACAATGTCTCTGTCTGGTTTACAGTGAGAAACCAGTAACATTCTGGTTTACTGGAACATAGAAACCAGTCATAGAACAATGTCTCTGTCTGGTTTACAGTGAGGTAACATTCCTGGAACATAGAAACCAGTCATAGAACAATGTCTCTGTCTGGTTTACAGTGAGGTAACATTCCTGGAACATAGAAACCAGTCATAGAACAATGTCTCTGTCTGGTTTACAGTGAGGTAACATTCCTGGAACATAGAAACCAGTCATAGAACAATGTCTCTGTCTGGTTTACAGTGAGGTAACATTCCTGGAACATAGAAACCAGTCATAGAACAATGTCTCTGTCTGGTTTACAGTGAGGTAACATTCCTGGAACATAGAAACCAGTCATAGAACAATGTCTCTGTCTGGTTTACAGTGAGGTAACATTCCTGGAACATAGAAACCAGTCATAGAACAATGTCTCTGTCTGGTTTACAGTGAGGTAACATTCCTGGAACATAGAAACCAGTCATAGAACAATGTCTCTGTCTGGTTTACAGTGAGAAACCAGTAACATTCCTGGAACATAGAAACCAGTCATAGAACAATGTCTCTGTCTGGTTTACAGTGAGGTAACATTCCTGGAACATAGAAACCAGTCATAGAACAATGTCTCTGTCTGGTTTACAGTTAGGTAACATTCCTGGAACATAGAAACCAGTCATAGAACAATGTCTCTGTCTGGTTTACAGTGAGGTAACATTCCTGGAACATAGAAACCAGTCATAGAACAATGTCTCTGTCTGGTTTACAGTGAGGTAACATTCCTGGAACATAGAAACCAGTCATAGAACAATGTCTCTGTCTGGTTTACAGTGAGGTAACATTCCTGGAACATAGAAACCAGTCATAGAACAATGTCTCTGTCTGGTTTACAGTGAGGTAACATTCCTGGAACATAGAAACCAGTCATAGAACAATGTCTCTGTCTGGTTTACAGTGTTTACAGAGGTAACATTCCTGGAACATAGAAACCAGTCATAGAACAATGTCTCTGTCTGGTTTACAGTGAGGTAACATTCCTGGAACATAGAAACCAGTCATAGAACAATGTCTCTGTCTGGTTTACAGTGAGGTAACATTCCTGGAACATAGAAACCAGTCATAGAACAATGTCTCTGTCTGGTTTACAGTGAGTGAGAAACCAGTCATAACATTCTGTCTGGAACATAGAAACCAGTCATAGAACAATGTCTCTGTCTGGTTTACAGTGAGGTAACATTCCTGGAACATAGAAACCAGTCATAGAACAATGTCTCTGTCTGGTTTACAGTGAGGTAACATTCCTGGAACATAGAAACCAGTCAGTCATAGAAACCAGTCATATGTCTCTGTCTGGTTTACAGTGAGGTAACATTCCTGGAACATAGAAACCAGTCATAGAACAATGTCTCTGTCTGGTTTAGAACAATGTCTCTGTCAGTGAGGTAACATTCCTGGAACATAGAAACCAGTCATAGAACAATGTCTCTGTCTGGTTTACAGTGAGGTAACATTCCTGGAACATAGAAACCAGTCATAGAACAATGTCTCTGTCTGGTTTACAGTGAGGTAACATTCCTGGAACATAGAAACCAGTCATAGAACAATGTCTCTGTCTGGTTTACAGTGAGGTAACATTCCTGGAACATAGAAACCAGTCATAGAACAATGTCTCTGTCTGGTTTACAGTGAGGTAACATTCCTGGAACATAGAAACCAGTCATAGAACAATGTCTCTGTCTGGTTTACAGTGAGGTAACATTCCTGGAACATAGAAACCAGTCATAGAACAATGTCTCTGTCTGGTTTACAGTGAGGTAACATTCCTGGAACATAGAAACCAGTCATAGAACAATGTCTCTGTCTGGTTTACAGGTAACATTCCTGGAACATAGAAACCAGTCATAGAACAATGTCTCTGTCTGGTTTACAGTTAGGTAACATTCCTGAACATAGAAAAGTCATAGAAACCAGTCATAGAACAATGTCTCTGTCTGGTTTACAGTTAGGTAACATTCCTGGAACATAGAAACCAGTCATAGAACAATGTCTCTGTCTGGTTTACAGTGAGGTAACAATTCCTGGAACATAGAAACCAGTCATAGAACAATGTCTCTGTCTGGTTTACAGTGAGGTAACATTCCTGGAACATAGAAAACCAGTCATAGAACAATGTCTCTGTCTGGTTTACAGTGAGGTAACATTCCTGGAACATAGAAACCAGTCATAGAACAATGTCTCTGTCTGGTTTACAGTGAGGTAACATTCCTGGAACATAGAAACCAGTCATAGAACAATGGCTCTGTCTGGTTTACAGTGAGGTAACATTCCTGGAACATAGAAACCAGTCATAGAACAATGTCTCTGTCTGGTTTACAGTGAGGTAACATTCCTGAGAAACCAGTCATAGAACAATGTCTCTGTCTGGTTTACAGTGAGGTAACATTCCTGGAACATAGAAACCAGTCATAGAACAATGTCTCTGTCTGGTTTACAGTTAGGTAACATTCCTGGAACATAGAAACCAGTCATAGAACAATGTCTCTGTCTGGTTTACAGTGAGGTAACATTCCTGGAACATAGAAACCAGTCATAGAACAATGTCTCTGTCTGGTTTACAGTGAGGTCATAACATTCCTGGAACATAGAAACCAGTCATAGAACAATGTCTGTCTGTCTGGTTGGAACATAGAAACCAGTCATAGAACAATGTCTCTGTCTGGTTTAAGTGAGGTTCCTGGAACATAGAAACCAGTCATAGAACAATGTCTCTGTCTGGTTTACAGTGAGGTAACATTCCTGGAACATAGAAACCAGTCATAGAACAATGTCTCTGTCTGGTTTACAGTGAGGTAACATTCCTGGAACATAGAAACCAGTCATAGAACAATGTCTCTGTCTGGTTTACAGTGAGGTAACATTCCTGGAACATAGAAACCAGTCATAGAACAATGTCTCTGTCTGGTTTACAGTTAGGTAACATTCCTGGAACATAGAAACCAGTCATAGAACAATGTCTCTGTCTGGTTTACAGTGAGGTAACATTCCTGGAACATAGAAACCAGTCATAGAACAATGTCTCTGTCTGGTTTACAGTGAGGTAACATTCCTGGAACATAGAAACCAGTCATAGAACAATGTCTCTGTCTGGTTTACAGTGAGGTAACATTCCTGGAACATAGAAACCAGTCATAGAACAATGTCTCTGTCTGGTTTACAGTGAGGTAACATTCCTGGAACATAGAAACCAGTCATAGAACAATGTCTCTGTCTGGTTTACAGTGAGGTAACATTCCTGGAACATAGAAACCAGTCATAGAACAATGTCTCTGTCTGGTTTACAGTGAGGTAACATTCCTGGAACATAGAAACCAGTCATAGAACAATGTCTCTGTCTGGTTTACAGTGAGGTAACACTGGAACATAGAAACCAGTCATAGAACAATGTCTCTGTCTGGTTTACAGTGAGGTAACATTCCTGGAACATAGAAACCAGTCATAGAACAATGTCTGTCTGGTACAGTGGTAGAAACCAGTCATTAACATTCCTGGAACATAGAAACCAGGTAACAATCTGTCTGGTTTACAGTGAGGTAACATTCCTAGAAACATATGTCTCTGTGGTACAGTGGGTCCTGGAACATAGAAACCAGTCATAGAAGTCAATGTCTCTGTCTGGTTTACAGTGAGGTAACATTCCTGGAACATAGAAACCAGTCATAGAACAATGTCTCTGTCTGGTTTACAGTTAGGTAACATTCCTGGAACATAGAAACCAGTCATAGAACAAGAACAATGTCTCTGTCTGGTTTACAGTGAGGTAACATTCCTGGAACATAGAAACCAGTCATAGAACAATGTCTCTGTCTGGTTTGTGGGCTGGTCAACAGAACAGAAAAAAGAGCAACTGGAAACAAACAAAGATCTGAAATAAGCCTCATAATGACTTCTGTCCACTTCTATTTGTATCCTTCTGCTCTCTCTTTCTCTCTCTTTCTGATTGACCTGTAGCTCTCCTGACTAGGGGTTGAAGAGATAAACAAAGTTGGCAGAGTTTAAACATGCATGTGCCTGCCATGATGAGCGTGTGTGTGTGAGCGTGCTTGCCTGCAGTGATGAGCGTGTGAGTGTGAGCGTGCTTGCCTGCCATGATGAGCGTGTGTGTGTGTGTGTGAGCGTGCTTGCCTGCCGTGATGGTCCTGCGCTGGGCTAGGTGAGATTGGGGCCGAGGGGCCAGAAGGAACAGAGGAGGACCCTGTACCACATGGGGTTTACAGACAGACATCAACCACCACAGACTCCACAGTTAAAACTTGTGTGATTTTCCCCTCAGAACGTTTGATTGATTGACACTGTGACACATCTTCTGATTGACGTTTAGAAAGACATGGGGTTTTATAGACTGTGGTTGATGTTTAAGGATTGTTCGGGCTGTTTGGGTCATAATCTACCCCCACAATATTTTTGTCCAATTGAATGGTAATTTGAAAAGGGTTCATTGTTTGCTTGCATTGCGTGTATTGGAGGATAATGCTACTGTTGACATGGGGGATATGATGACTTACAGTTCTGTGTTTTTGGAGGGGACAGTTCTAAAGTAGGTGGTGGGTGATGGAGGTGAAACCATTTGCAGTGATGGTGGGTGGTGTCTTTTAGTTGATGGGTAATGTAGTATGTTCCTAGTTTGGGTAAAGATGGTGGTGGGTGGAGAGTGTATGGACTAGTGTATGGGGTAGGGTGGTGGGTGATGGAGGTGTATAGACTAGTGTATGGGTAAAGTAGGGTGGTGGGTGATGGAGGTGTACTAGTTGATGGGTGGGTAAAGTAGGGTGGTATGGAGGTGTATAGACTAGTGTATGGGTAAATGGTGGTGGGTGATGGAGGTGTATAGATTAGTGTATGTTAGGGTGGTGGGTGATGGAGGGTATGGGAGTGGTGGGTAAAGAGGGTGGTGGGTGATGGAGGTGTATAGACTAGTGTATGGGTAAAGTAGGGTGGTGGGTGGATGTGTGTAGGTGGAGGGTAGACTAGTATGGGTAAAGTGGGGGGTGGTGGGTGATGATGGGTTAAATGGGGTGGATGGGAGGTGTATGGGACTAGGGTGGTGGGGATGGGTAAAGTAGGGTGGTGGGTGATGTATAGACTGTGTAGGGTGGTGGGTGATGGAGGGTGGTGGGGATGGTATAGACTAGTGTATGGGTAAAAGGTTGGTGGGTGATGGAGTTTGTGGATGGGTGTAGGGTGGTGGATGGAGTGTATAGACTAGTGTATGGGTAAAGTAGGGTGGTGGGTGATGGAGGTGTATAGACTAGTATGACTAGTGTATGGGTAAAGTAGGGGGTGGGTGATGGAGGTGGTGTATGGGGAGGTGGTGGGTATGGAGACTAGTAGTGTATGGGTAAAGTAGGGTGGTGGGTGTGGAGGTGGTGTATGGGGAGGGTGGGGGTGATGGAGAGACTAGTGTATGGGTAAAGTAGGGTGGTGGGTGATGGAGGTGTATAGATTAGTGTATGGGTAAAGTAGGGTGGTGGGTGATGGAGGTGTATAGTCTAGTTGTATGGGTTAATGTGGGGTGTGGATGGTGGGAGGTGGAGAGGTAGAGACTAGTTGATGGGTTAAATGGGGTGGTGGATGGTGGGAGGTGGTATAGACTAGTGATGGGTTAAAGTAGGGTGGTGGGTGATGGAGAGGTAGAGACTAGTTGATGGGTTAAATGGGGTTTGGGATGGTGGGTGATGGAGAGGTAGAGACTAGTTGATGGGTTAAATGGGGTGGTGGATGGTGGGATGGAGAGGTAGAGACTAGTTGATGGTTGTGGATGGTGGGAGGTGGAGAGGTTTCCATGGTAGAGACTAGTTTATGTGTTAAGTGGGGTGGTGGGAGGTGGAGAGGTAGAGACTAGTTGATGGGCAATGTGTGCTTTGTGGATGGTGGGAGGTGGAGAGGTAGAGACTAGGTGATGGGTTAAATGGGGTTTGTGGATGGTGGGAGGTGGAGAGGTAGAGACTAGTTGATGGGTTAAATGGGGTGGTGGATGGTGGGAGGTGGAGAGGTAGAGACTAGTTGATGGGTTAAATGGGGTTTGTGGATGGTGGGAGGTGGAGAGGTAGAGACTAGTTGATGGGTTAAATGGGGTTTGTGGATGGTGGGAGGTGGAGAGGTAGAGACTAGTTGATGGGTTAAATGGGGTTTGTGGATGGTGGGAGGTGGAGAGGTAGAGACTAGTTGATGGGTTAAATGGGGTTTGTGGATGGTGGGAGGTGGAGAGGTAGAGACTAGTTGATGGGTTAAATGGGGTTTGTGGATGGTGGGAGGTGGAGAGGTAGAGACTAGTTGATGGGTTAAATGGGTGTGGAAGGTGGAGAGGTAGAGACTAGTTGATGGTTAAATGGGGTTTGGGATGGTGGGAGAGGTAGAGACTAGTTGATGGGTTAAATGGGGTTTGTGGATGGTGGGAGGTGGAGAGGTAGAAATGATGGGTTAAATGGGGTTTGTGGATGGTGGGAGGTGGAGAGGTAGAGACTAGTTGATGGGTTAAATGGGGTTTGTGGATGGTGGGAGGTGGAGAGGTAGAGACTAGTTGATGGGTTAAATGGGGTGGTGGATGGTGGGAGGTGGAGAGGTAGAGACTAGTTGATGGGTTAAATGGGGTTTGTGGATGGTGGGAGGTGGAGAGGTAGAGACTAGTTGATGGGTTAAATGGGGTTTGTGGATGGTGGGAGGTGGAGAGGTAGAGACTAGTTGATGGGTTAAATGGGTTAAATGGGGTTTGTGGATGGTGGGAGGTGGAGAGGTAGAGACTAGTTGATGGGTTAAATGGGGTTTGTGGATGGTGGGAGGTGGAGAGGTAGAGACTAGGTTAAATGGGATGGTAGAGACTTTGTGGATGGGGTTTGTGGATGGTGGGAGGTGGAGAGGTAGAGACTAGTTGATGGGTTAAATGGGGTTTGTGGATGGTGGGAGGTGGAGAGGTAGAGACTAGTGATGGGATGGGTGGATGGTGGGAGGTGGAGAGGTAGACACTGGAGAGAGAACCCACCCACTAGTTTGGGTTAAAAAAATGCAGGACTAGTTGATGGGTTAAATGGGGTTTGTGGATGGTGGGAGGTAAAGAACTATGGGTTAAAATCATCTAGTTGATGGGTTAAATGGGGTTTGTGGTGATTTAGAGACTAGTTGATGGGTTAAATGGGGTTTGTGGATGGTGGGAGGTGGAGAGGTAGAGAAGTTGATGGGTTAAGTGGGGTTTGTGGATGGTGGGAGGTGGAGAGGTAGAGACTAGTTGATGGGTTAAGGGTAGACACTAGAGAGAACCCACTCATTTTTTAAAAATGCAGGCTTATTAAAGAACTATAAATCATCTGTAGTGATTTGATGGACTTTAATTGGCAGCTGTAATTTCAAATGACAGAATTCTGTTATTAATTAGGCTTCTTAAGTGCCTTTGAAGAAGGCTGCAGACCATCCTTCATTGAGAAGAAGACATAATGTCTGGCCCATCAAACCCCACAAATGTTAGGGGAAAACCCCCATCAACGTCCCATTGGCTGTGATAAATCAGAGCTCTCAGGAGGAATCAGTGGGCCAGTCGTATTGTATTATTATTCTTATTTCTGGGCCTCGGCTTTCTAGCGAAACATCCAGGCTCTGACGTCAGTGGATCATTGTCATTTCGAAGCGGACTCTTGGAAGCCGAGCAGGGCTTGTGATTGAACTCCGAGAACTGCCCTGGAGCACTACTTTGAGGGAGAAACCACGGAACCACAGATAATGCCTTGCAGTCCACTAGTCTCAACGACTGTCATCAGATTTTCACTGGGTGAAATGCTTGAAGAAGATTGTCATTCCAGTTTCCTTTGGAGGGGCCATGCCCATTGATGTCAGACTGGAGAAAATACTCTACAGTACCAATAGACCAGAGTAATGAACACAGACGACTTGTACAGACACAGGGTCAAACTGTCTGATACATGTCATCTAATACAGTATCTGTTAAGACAATGCCTTTCAGTGGAGAACAGACAACAGCATGGGACTGAAAACAACATAACCTTTTAAGGGCTTTTCACTCTACTGAGTCAAACCGAGGCAAAGCAACCTTCACTGAGCTGGCCTGGTTATACATGCATGTCTGGAACCATGAAGGAAAGGACATATCTGAGCCAGCACAGTGTGTGTGTGTGTGTGTGTGTGTGTGTGTGTGTGTGTGTGTGTGTGTGTGTGTGTGTGTGTGTGTGTGTGTGTGTGTGTGTGTGTGTGTGTGTGTGTGTGTGTGTGTGTGTGTGTGTGTGTGTGTGTGTGTGCAAAATGTGGTTCAGGTCACAGTAGTGTGAAAAAAGTATTTAAGAAGGTTAAAGGCCTACAGTCAGTCAAACACACTGGCTGGTGTTATGACACGGTCCTTACCTCGAAGAGTGTGGCGTCAGGGTCAATTAGCCTGGTTTTGGGGTGGCGCAGTAACTGTTTATATAGAAAAGACAAAACAGAGGCCACCATAACATGAGTGTCTATCCTGGCAAGTACGAAAACAAAGAATAAAATCGGTCCGTTGATTGGTTAAAGAGCAGAAAAGGCAGGAAAAAGACACAAGTTCAACCACTCCTCTGTCTCGTCCTCTCTTCCTCCTCTTCTTTCCACTGCAGGGCGGGTCAACACTTTTCAGGAGGATCTGTGGAGGCCATCTTTCTTTCATCCCCAACCACCACCACAGACAAAATAGACATATAAAAACATCTAGGATAAAAAGTGTCCTTTTAACTCCAGACAAAACCAAAATACGTGAAAGACTTAATTACAGAACAGGGGCGACCCGGCCCTTTGTAAATTACACTTACAGTAAGACCTTTGAAGTGAATGCATCCTTTCTCCCTATTTCGTTGTTTTGTTCGACTTCCTGTCCTCTTGTAAAGAGTGTCATTGACTCCTCTGTGGTTTGTCAAATGGTGGGTCTCCATTTGCAAACTTCAATGGTGCCCTACTAGCCATGGCTCGAGCCATCAAAACAAAAACGTATCCTTTCACAGTGTGTTAAGAATGAATATGTTCCTATTATCTATAGATTTGTCTAAAATCAGTGAGTGTGTGTTCTGATGGATCATGAGTGTGCTCACAAAGGCAGAACTAAAGCTCAGGTTTAGCCAGTTGGTTCCTCACAAACTACCTCAAGTTGGCAACTGCAAACACACCAAACACATGATCAACCATTTGATCAGCGATAAAACCATGTGACACACCACACAGCACCATCCATCTTAGTCATCTACAACATAATCCACTTCAAAAGAGCAACTCAATCCCAGTATGACATGATGCTTAAATGGACCAAAGCTGTTATTACTCAATCGAGTGTAATGAAAAGCAACTGTTATTCCTTCCTTTTGACATTGCCAGAAATGTTCATTTCTCAACCATTGTTAGGCACCTGTCTGTCTGCCTAACAAACTAGTCAACACAATGACTTGAGATTTGT
>NC_088225.1:28122515-28160015 GCF_036934945.1 Oncorhynchus masou masou | reverse complement strand
GAGAGAGAGAGAGAGAGAGAGAAGAGAGAGAGAGAGAGAGAGAGAGAGAGAGAGAGAGGAGAAGAGAGAAGAGAAAGAGAGAGAAATATGTGTCCTCCTGCCACAACCTGAGGGACAGCGAGTGAAAGTGAAATGTAATGTCAATAATATTTCCCGTTTAGTTTTGTCTTTCATACCATGTCCTGTGGCTTTCTGTCATGTTGAGAATGGTCTACTACTACTGCCTTAATGTATTATTATTCTCATTCATATTGTTGTTGTAGTTGCTGGTAATGGTAATACCATTTCCACTACCACTATCATTATTGATGCCTCATTGTTGTTGGTCCCATCATTTTTGTTATAAACTCAACAAAAAGAGAAACGTCCCTTTTTTTGGACCCTGTATTTCAAAGATAAGTCGTAAAAATCCAAATAACTTTTTTCCCCCATGCTTGTTCAATGAACCATAAACAATTAATGAACATGCACCTGTGGAACGGTCGTTAAGACACTAACAGCTGACAGACGGTAGGCAATTAAGGTCACAGTTATGAAAACTTAGGACACTTTCTACTGACTCTGAAAAACACCAAAAGAAAGATGCCCATGGTCCCTGCTCATCTGTGTGAACGTGCCTTAGGCATGCTGCAAGGAGGCATGAGGACTGCAGATGTGGCCAGGGCAATAAATTGCAATGTCCGTACTGTGAGACGCTTAAGGGAGACAGGACGGACAGCTGATCATCCTCGCAGGGCCAGACCACGTGTAGCAACACCTGCACAGGATCGGTACATCCGAACATCACACCTGCGGGACAGGTACACGATGGCAACAACAACTGCCCGAGTTGCACCAGGAACACACAATCCCTCCATCAGTGCTCAGACTGTCTGCAATAGGCTGAGAGAGGCTGGACTGAGGGCTTGTAGGCCTGTTGTAAGGCAGGTCCTCACCAGACATCACCGGCAACAACGTTGCCTATGGGCACAAACCCACCGTCGTTGGACCAGACAGGACTGGCAAAAAGTGCTCTTCACTGATGAGTTGCGGTATTGTCTCACCAGGAGTGATGGTCGAATTCGAGTTTATCGTTAAAGGAATGAGCATTCCACGGAGGCCTGTACTCTGGAGCGGGATCGATTTGGAGGTGGTGGGTCCGTCATGGTCTGGGGCGGTGTGTCACAGCATCATCGGACTGAGCTTGTTGTCATTTCAGGCAATCTCAACACTGTGTGTACAAGGGAAGACATCCTCCTGCCTCATGTGGTTCCCTTCCTGCAGGCTCATCCTGACATGACCATCCAGCATGACAATGCCACCAGCCATACTGCTCATCCTGACATGACCCTCCAGCATGACAATGCCACCAGCCATACTGCTCATCCTGACATGACCCTCCAGCATGACAATGCCACCAGCCATATTCCTGCAAGACATGACCCTCCAGCATGACAATCATCCCCAAGCCATACTGCTCATTCTGTGCGTGATTCCCTGCAAGACAATGTCAGGCCCACTCCCTCCTCAAATCAAATAAACCAATCAACGTAAGAAAGAGCCGCTATTCAAACCCTGAGCAGCCGCACATTAGGCATAAAAGGTGGGTTTTGTCTGCAGAGTAAAGGGCTTTGACAGGACACATTCCACATATACATGATACATGGCTGCTAGGTGCTGGTGAGCTTGGATGTATCAAACATTATGCTGGCTGGTCGTCTAAGAGATGAGATGCCTGCCAGTGTCGGTACGACTCATTAACAACTTTCTGAGATCTGGCCAACTAACACGCTGTGGGATGTGGGGAAGGTAACTACTTCAGTGTTTTTTATGCATCGATTACCTTCATCAGTGCTGATTGAAAACCTTTGAATCCCCATTGGTAGCAGGGGAGTGACTTTAAGCTCTAATGAAGCTACAGTAGGCTACGAGAGAAAGGTCTTCACTGGTATTGATGCTATCCAAACAGGAACACGTTGTGACTTATCTTCTTGTCGGTTAGACTCCGACAGTGTGTGCCACAGTGTTTGTGTATCTACATGAATGTGTTGTTTTGTGACTTTTATGTGTGTGTGTGTGTGTGTGTGTGTGTGTGTGTGTGTGTGTGTGTGTGTGTGTGTGTGTGTGTATGTGTGTGTGTGTGTGTGTGTGTGTGTGTGTGTGTGTGTGTGTGTGTGTGTGTGTGTGTGTGTGTGTGTGTGTGTGTGTGTGTGTGTGTGTGTGTGTGTGTGTGTGTGTGTGTGTGTGTGTGTGTGTGTGTGTGTGTGTGTGTGTGTGTGTGTGTGTGTGTGTGTGTGTGTGAAACCTCAGAGACAGGGACACTTGTGCCCGTGGCGTCTGTGAGAGCTCGTGACTGTGCCTGTTTAACTCCGCTAGCAGAGCACCCTTCCCCAAAACCCCTCACGCAACCCACAGATGTCTCCCAGAACAGACAGGGCCGCGCCGAAACCAACAAGGAGCAGTAATACCCCCGCCCGCCCCCACAGTCCACACACACACACACACACACACACACACACACACACACACACACACACACACACACACACACACACACACACACACACACACACACAGACACACAGACACACACACACACACACACACACACACACATACACATACACACATAGGAATGCACACAAACAGCAACGCACACACACGTATGCACACACACCCGCACACTTCCTGTGTAAATACACTGTATGTATGGTTGTGTTGTAGCTCGCTAATGTAACTATCTCAGTGTCTATGGCTAGTAGGTACAGGGAACCATGGATACAGTGGCTACAGGAGACGATTAAAGAACCTCAGTCTCCATGGGGGGAAAGAATCCTTGTACGACGTGCCGGTCAGGAAACAGAACTCTCACCACTACCTACACGTGGACAGTAGGAAAACAGAGACCTTCAAACATATTTTATTATTACAACTGGTTAACTCACATCCAGGCTAACAGAGCAGAGGGCTTTGATGAAGTCATTGACTGGTCAATCAAGTTGTAACCCACTGGGCCCAGACGTCAGTTCAACGTCTAGTTTTGATTTACATTTGGTTGAGTTGTCAACTAACCTGAATTCAACAGGAAATTTCAACATGAAATCAAGGAAAACATTTTTTTTTTAACCAAATACCCTTTAGGTGGATGACTTTTAGCAAGTCCAATCAGTTTTTCACGTTGCTTCAACATCATCACATCGATTTTTGGGGGTTGAAATGACAGAAACAATATTGATTCAATCCGCTTTTGCCCAGTGGGAAGTAATGTAAACATTATGGTCTTTATCAATTGCAGGGTTGGGGTCAATCCCATTTCAATTCCAATCAATTCAGACAGTTAACCAAATTCTAATTCCAATTTTCCTCATTGGAATTTCAGTGTACTTCCTCAATTGCCTGGAATTTAAATGTAACCCAACCCTGTTTCTCTTCAGGCATAAGTTAGGGTATCTGCATCCTCTGGACCACGTGTGACTCCAGCACAGCTGAAGTGGGTAAGGGGGCATCCCCAAGGCTTACCTGGTAAATCAACTAGAGCAATGTATCTCAATGAGGATCCACAGGGCATTTCTTTAGTTGCAGAGAAAGTCTACAGCCCCAGATGAAATTTGCAGAACATCACGTCACCTAGCCTACATGCTATGTGCTTGAAAATGATGCACACAGAGAATTAAGCATTTATTTGGGCTGCATTTTCTGAGGCTGGTAACTCTCATGAACGTATCCTCTGCAGCAGAGGTGACTCTGGGTCGTCCTTCCTGTGGCGGTCCTCATGAGAGCCAGTTTCTTCAAAAACCATTGCTTGGTTTTTGCTACTGTACTTGAAGAAACTTTTAAAGTTCTTGACATTTTCCATATTGACTGACCTTCATGTCTTAAAGTAATGATGGACTGTCGTTTCTCTTTCCTTACTTGAGCTGTTCTTGCCATAATATGGACTTACCAAGTAGAGCTATCTTCTGTACACCACCCCTACCTTGTCACAACACAACTGTTTGGCTCAAACGCATTAAGAAGGAAAGAAATTCCACAAATTAACTTTAATCAAGGCACACCTGTTAATTGAAATACATTCCATGTGACTACCTCATGAAGCTGGTTGAGAGAATGCTAAAAGTGTGCAAAAATGTCATGAAACCAAAGGGTGGCTACTTTGCCTTGATTACTTTTTTGGTTACTACATGATTCCATATGTGTTATTTCATAGTTTTGATGTCTTCACTATTATTCTACAATGTAGAAAATAGTAAAAAATAAAGAAAAACCCTGGAATGAGAAGGTGTGTCCAAACTTTTGACTGGTACTGTATATGGATATTATATAATGTGAAAAGGTATGTTTGAACAAGATAAATTGAACGGGAAGGATTTGTCATTGCAATTAAATTAGCTAACTTGCTCTATGCGATGATGAAAACGAATCTGCCAAAAAGTCAGTGGACTGGAGTCAAAGGTCAAACCAAGGCCCTTGGTGCTTTTACGATCACAGCTAGGGTTGACAGTTGAGCTTGGGACTATAAGGTTCTATCTACAGTTTTGTCCAAATTGAGTTATTGACATAGACTTATTCAGTTCAATGTTCCCTACCTATATAGTACTCTAAATACCCCCAATTCATGTTGTTAAGTTTAAAAGAATACAAGATAAAAATAGCTGACACTATTTAAACTAATGAGGATTTGGAACTTTAAAGCCAATTATCTCAGATTCATCTTTTAGCAGATCAAACCTTCGAGACCCAAGCCCTGGAGTTGTCTCTTGGTGCCTTTACGTTCACAGCTCGGGATTGAGAGTCGCCTCAGCCCCGACATGCAATGTGGGCTCCGTCTTCAAAGAGACTAAAGAAAATATATAAATATAAAGCCATTAGCCAGCTTGTTTTCTTTAGTTAACATTTCAAACACACCGCAGAGAGGATCGTGTTTTTCAATCCCCTCTCTGTAACTCTGATGTTGATGTTGTTTTTTCTGACGCTGCTGAATCAAACCCTTGGTGCCACAGCTGGAAAATCCTCAACACCCTTCAGGAAAAGGTTTAGAATAACACGGCAGGGTCAGTGGGAACAAATCCTCCCCCAGCCGGTTTGCCACGGCCCTCCTCGCCACCACTGCCTCGGTGACCCTCCACGGAGGAGACATTTTGTGTGTGGCCCAAATGGGCAAGGTATTCCCTGGTATTTTACCAGAGCCTTTTAGGCCCTCTTCTAAAGTAGTGCACTATATAGGGAACAGGATGCCATTTGAGATGCTACGTTTGTGCTTCGGCCATCCTCATCATCAGCTGCAGAGTAGGATACAAACATGTCTGGGTGTAGTAGTTGTGTCAGAGACGAGTAGAACACACAAACACTCACAAGCCAATATCACAGGGCTTTAAACAAACCCACTTAAAGTGACTCATTCTCCTCTCTGTCTGTCTACTCTGTCTGTCTGTCTGTCTCTCTCTCTCTCTCTCTCTCTCTCTCTCTCTCTCTCTCTCTCTCTCCCTCGGTCTGTCTCTCTCTCTCTCTCTCTCTCTCTCTCTCTCTCTCTCTCTCGGTCTGTCTCTCCTCTCTCTCTCTCTCTCTCCCCTCTCTCCATTGGTCTGTCTCTCTCTCTCTCTCTCTCTCTCTCTCTCTCTCTCTCTCCCTCGGTCTGTCTCTCCCTCTGTCTCTCTCTCTCTCTCCTCTCTCTCTCTCATTGGTCTGTCTCTCTCTCTCTCTCTCTCTCTCTCTCTCTCTCCCTCTCTCTCTCCCTTGGTCTCTCTCTCTCTCTCTCTCTCTGTCTCTCGTCTGTCTCTCTCTCCCCTCTCTCTCTCTCTCTCTCTCTCTCTCTCTCTCTCTCTCTCTCTCTCCCCTCTCTCTCTCTCTCTCTCTCTCTCTCTCTCTCTCTCTCTCCGGTCTGTCTCTCTCCTCTCTCTCTCTCTCCCTCTCTCTCTCCCTCTCTCTCTCCCTCTCTCTCTCTCTCTCTCTCTCTCCCTCGGTCTGTCTCTCCCTCTCTCTCTCTCTCTCTCCCTCTCTCTCTCCATTGGTCTGTCTCTCTCTCACCCTCTCTCTCTCTCTCTCTCTCTCTCTCTCCCTCTCTCTCTCCCTTGGTCTGTCTCTCTCTCTCTCTCTCTCTCTCTCTCTGTCTCTCTCTCTCTCTCTCCCTGTCTCTCTCCCTTGGTCTATCTCTCTCTCCCCTCTCTCTCTCTCTCTCTCTCCCTTGGTCTGTCTCTCTCTCTCTCTCTCTCTCTCCCTTGGTCTGTCTCTCTCCCCCTCTCTCTCTCTCTCTCTCCCTCGGTCTGTCTGTCTCTCTCTCTCTCTCTCTCTCTCTCTCTCCCTTGGGTCTCTCTCTCTCTCTCTCTCTCTCTCTCTCTCTCTCTCTCTCTCTCTCTCTCTCTCTCTCTCTCTCTCTCTCTCTCTCTCTCTCTCTCTCTCTCTCTCTCTCTCTCTCTCTCTCTCCCTCTCTCTCTCCCTTGGTCTGTCTCTCTCTCCCCCTCTCTCTCTCTCTCTCTCCCTCTCTCTCTCCCTTGGTCTCTCTCTCTCTCCCTCTCTCTCTCTCCTTGGTCTGTCTCTCTCTCTCTCTCTCCCTCTCTCTCTCCCTTGGTCTGTCTCTCTCTCCCTCTCTCTCTCTCTCTCTCTCCCTCTCTCTCTCCCTTGGTCTGTCTCTCTCTCTCTCTCTCTCTCTCTCTCTCTCCCTTGGTCTGTCTCTCTCTCTCTCTCTCTCTCTCTCTCTCTCTCTCCCCTCTCTCTCTCTCTCTCTCTCTCTCCCTTGGTCTGTCTCTCTCTCTCTCTCTCTCTCTCTCCCTTGGTCTGTCTCTCTCTCTCTCTCTCCTCTCTCTCTCCCTCTCTCTCTCTCTCTCCCTCTCTCTCTCCCTCTCTCTCTCCCTTGGTCTCTCTCTCTCTCTCTCTCAGCCTTATGTGTGTGAGGATATGAGGTCTGTTTTATTACTAACGCGAAAGCAGTTTGTAAACCGAGGCATTGCTTGCTTCTTGACACAGTGAATTTCAGACAGGAGGTGGGATCTTCCGTGTACACATATTACCACTTCATTAAACAAACCAGAAGTTGAAACAACAATAACAGGCCCTTGGACATGCATACAGTACCAGAAAGACAGCTTGAGGCCGTCTTCACCCAACTTTAGGACAATTCCAAACATTTACTGGAAGGAAATCAAACGATTTGCCTTTTCGTTGTATCCCCCCACACGCAATATTACATATACAACGAGCAAAAAACATGTTTACAAGTGAGGTATATAAATGTTCTGAATATAACATTCTCTTTGACTATTTTTAAACCCATATGAGCTGCAAACTGCATCATAAAATAGTCTAAAACACATGAATTAGAAAAATAAACTTACTGTGTTCTGAAAAGCTGAGCCACATTATAAAAGCAGTCCAGAAAGCTGCTGGAGTTGGATGTGGTTGACCACAACTCTGTGGTTGACCACAACTCTGAGGTCAACCACAATAGGAATACAAGTATAAGAACAGCTAGCTTCAGCAGCATCAAGGCGTGGCACAAACCCACTCCCAATGAAAAGGTAACAATTACATGATGAGTAAAGACAATGAAATTCATTAACCTTATCACTCAGAGAGGGTACCTCACTGAATACATGGAGAAAACCGTGTGCATGTGTGTGTGTGGGGGGGGATTATGCTTGCATGAATACGTACGTGTATGTGTGTCCTAAAGTGCATTGCCACAGTTGAGTCAGAGATCGGCCATGAAGGTTATACATTATTATTACAGTTGGCAGCATGAAACAAGAGCTTTATTCATTCATAACCTCAGACACATTTTTTAAAACACTCACATGAGAAGCAGAACTGTAGTCATCAGATTTGCTACTGTAAAACATGGTTGGGACTACTCTCTTCCATGGCAGTGTTTCCCCTAGATCTGTGTCTAGACGGGGTGGAGTGACCCCAAATCATCTATGGCTTCATTCACTCAAATCTTCAAACGAAACCAATTGGGCGTCCCCCCCCCTTTTGAATGGATCGGTTAAATGCAACCTGACCCGATTGGATGTTGAAAAAGGGATCAGTTGCCTGGCATCCAATCAGAAAGGAGAAACAGGCTGCAGCAACGACATGGTGATAGAGAAGAAACAGACCTTCTCTCACTTCAAAGAGTTGAGCTTTTAAAAAAAATCACACCGGCAATAAAGCACAACAGAGGTGCATCGGTTTCTCCACAACATGAAAGGGGACTTTCAAAGTCAAGTCTCTTTGAGTAGTCCCCTCTGCCCCAAGTGTAGCCCTCAACAAAGCCCATATCACCGTGGAAGAACTATGGCTCTGATGCTGTTTACATGAGGAGCGCTGCAAGAGACAGCTAGCCTAGCGAGACTGCTAGCTACATTGGAATGGGGGACATATTTGATCATGTTAAAAAGGGAATGGGGGCTTTCATCTCAAAGGTGATCACAGATGCTCCTTACAGATTCTGGAATTTATCAATAACAATGGTTATTGACCATCAAAATTTGCACCCAAATAAACACTACTGAAATGATCAAGTTGTATTAGGCTATTATGACAGAAATTTGCTGGTACCTAATGGTGCCCCTGATCTGGAAAGTTTCTTAAATTAGATTTCTATGAATGTCACAGCTATTCAGATGTACATAAGTAGGCTACCAGGGACTGTCGTCGTCGCCGGTAGTGTTTTCCTTGGCATGAAAGTAAATGACATCCCGGAGATAGGAGCCGAGATCCTCCTCCTTCGCATGACTAATTGAAGTAATTACAGAACGGACATGAAAGGGGTGGCCTGCCCTGTCCACAGCCTGAGCACATTATCCCCAGAAACTGTGCATCAGGAGTTTCCATAGCCAGCACATAAAGAGATAGGACTCCAAATGGTTCAGAAGGAATGAGACTACTGTATTGTCTGTAAGATAAGATAGTGTAGTGTAGTCTAGTGTAGTGTAGTGTAGAATAGGATAGGATAGTTTAGGATTGAATAGGATAGTGTAGAATAGGATAGGAAAGTGTAGAATAGGATTGGAGGGCCTCCCGGGTGGTGCAGTGGTTAAGGGAGCTGTAATGCAGCGCCAGCTGTGCCACCAGAGACTCTGGGTTCGGACCCAGGCTCTGTCGTAACCGGCTGCGACCGGGAGGTCCGTGGGGCGACGCAAAATTGGCCTAGCGTCATTGGGGTTATGGAGGGTTTGGCCGGTAGGGATGTCCTTGTCTCATCGCGCACAAGCGACTCCTGTGGCGGGCCGGGCGCAGTGCACGCTAACCAAGGTGTTTCCTCCGACACATTGGTGCGGCTGGCTTCCGGGTTGGATGGCGCTGTGTTAAGAAGCAGTGCGGCTTGGTTGGGTTGTGTATCGGAGGACGCATGACTTTCAACCAGTCTCTCCCGAGCCCGTACGGGAGTTGTAGCGATGAGACTAGATAGTAGCTACTAAAAACAATTGGACACCACGAAATTGGGGAGAAAATGGGGTGTAATTCCACAAATAAAAAAAAATAAAAAGGATTGGATTGGAGAGCGTAGGATGGGATAGTGTAGAATATGATAGGATATGATAGGATATGATAGGAGAGTTTAGCGTAGGATAGTTTAGTGTAGTCTAGTGTAGTGTAGGATAGGATAGTGTAGGATAGTGTAGGATTGGATAGGATAGTTTAGTGTAGTTTAGTATAGTTTAGGATAGGATAGTGTAGAATATGATAGGATAGGATAGGATAGTTTAAGGTAGGATAGGATAGTGTAGAATATGATAGGATAGGAGAGTTTAAGGATGTGTAGTGTAGTTTAGTGTAGTGTAGTGTAGTGTAGTGTAGTGTAGGATAGGATAATGATAGTGTAGGATAGTGTAGGATAGGATAATGTAGTATAGGATGGTCTAGTGTAGTGTAGCGCAGGATAGGAAAGGATAGTGTAGTGTAGTTTAGTTTAGTGTAGGATAGGAGAGTGTAGTCTGGTGTAGTCTATCGTAGTGTGTGATAGAATAGTGTCGGATTGGACAGGATAGTGTAGAATATGATAGGATGGTGTAGTGTAGTTTAGTTTAGTATAGTGTAGTGTAGTGTAGGATATGATAGTATATTATGTACAATAGGATAGGATAGTAGGATAGAATAGTATAGGATAGTGTAGAATAGGATAGTGTAGTCTAGTGTAGTGTAGGACATGATAGTGTAGGATTTGATAGAATAGTGTAGTGTAGTTTAGTATTACATTTACATTTACATTTAAGTCATTTAGCAGACGCTCTTATCCAGAGCGACTTACAAATTGGTGAATTCACCTTCTGACATCCAGTGGAACAGCCACTTTACAATAGTGCATCTAAATCATTTAAGGGGGGGGGTGAGAAGGATTACTTTATCCTATCCTAGGTATTCCTTGAAGAGGTGGGGTTTCAGGTGTCTCCGGAAGGTGGTAGTATGGTGTAGTGTAAGATAGGATAGGATATGATAGTGTAGGATATGATAGGATAGTGTAGAATAGGATTGGAAAGGAGAGTGTAGTATAGGATAGGATAGGATAGGATAGGATAGGATAGTGTGGAATAGGATAGGATAGTGTGGAATAGGATAGGATAGGAGAGTTTAGGGTAGTGTAGTCCAGTGTAGTGTAGGATAGGATAGGATAGTGTAGAATAGGATAGTGTAGTGTAGTTTAGTATAGTGTAGGATAGGATAGGATAGGATAGTGTAGGATAGGATAGTGTAGAATAGGATAGGATAGGAGAGCGTAGGATAGGATAGTGTAGAATATGATAGGATAGGATAGGATAGTTTAGGGTAGGATAGTGTAGTGTAGTGTAGTGAAGTGTAGTGTAGGATAGGATAGTGTAGGATAGGATAGTGTAGTATAGGATGGTCTAGTGTAGTGTAGGATAGTGCAGTGTAGTGTAGTGCAGTTTAGTTTAGTGTAGGATAGGATAGTGTAGTATAGGATGGTCTAGTGTAGTGTAGTGTAGTCTAGTGTAGTGTAGGATACAATAGAATAGTGTAGAATATGATAGGATAGTGTAGTGTAGTGATGTGTAGTTTAGTATAGTGTAGTGTAGGATATGATAGGATAGTGTAGTTTTGATGATAAATGTAGTTTAATAGGATAGTGTCGAATATGATAGGATAGTGTAGATAGTGTAGGATAGGATAGTGTAGGAGAATAGGAAAGGAAAGGAAAGGAGAGCATAGGATAGGATAGTGTAGAATATGATAGAATATGATAGTGTAAAATAGGCTAGGATAGGAGAGTTTGGGGTAGGATAAGATAGTGTAGTGTAGTGTAGTTTAGTGTAGGATAGGATAGGATAGTGTAGGATGGTATAGTGTAGGATTGGATAGTGTAGTGTAGTTTAGTGTAGTGTAGTGTAGTTTAGTGTAGGATAGGATAGGATTGGATAGGATAGGATAGTGTAGTGTAGTTTAGTGCGGTGTAGTGCGGTGTAGTGTAGTGTAGGATATGATAGGATGGTGTAGGATAGTGTAGGATAGGATAGTGTAGTATAGGATGGTCTGGTGTAGTGTAGTGTAGGATAGGATATATATTTTACCTCTTGGGGATGTTATTCAAAAACATAATGTTAACTTTCACTGCTATGCGGATGACACACAGCTGTACATTTCAATGAAACATGGTGAAGCCCCAAAATTGCCCTTGCTAGAAGCATGTGTTTCAGACATAAGGAAGTGGATGGCTGCAAACTTTCTACTTTTAAACTCAGACAAAACAGAGATGCTTGTTCTAGGTCCCAAGAAACAAAGAGATCTTCTGTTGAATCTGACAATTAATCTTAATGGTTGTACAGTCGTCTCAAATAAAACTGTGAAGGACCTCGGCTTTACTCTGGACCCTGATCTCTCTTTTGAAGAACATGTCAAGAACATTTCAAGGACAGTTTTTTTCCATCTACATAACATTGCAAAAATCAGAAACTTTCTGTCCAAAAATTATGCAGAAAAATTAATCCATGCTTTTGTCACTTCTAGGTTAGACTACCGCAATGCTCTACTTTCCGGCTACCCGGATAAAGCACTAAATTAACTTCAGTTAGTGCTAAATACGGCTGCTAGAATCCTGACTAGAACCAAAAAATTTGATCATATTACTCCAGTGCTAGCCTCTCTACACTGGCTTCCTGTCAAAGCAAGGGCTGATTTCAAGGTTTTACTGCTAACCTACAAAGCATTACATGGGCTTGTTCCTACCTATCTCTCTGATTTGGTCCTGCCGTACATACCTACACGTACGCTACGGTCACAAGACGCAGGCCTCCTAATTGTCCCTAGAATTTCTAAGCAAACAGCTGGAGGCAGGGATTTCTCCTATAGAGCTCAATTTTTATGGAACGGTCTGCCTACCCATGTCAGAGCCGCAAACTCGGTCTCAACCTTTAAGTCTTTACTGAAGACTCATCTCTTCAGTGGGTCATATGATTGAGTATCGTCTGGCCCAGGAGTGGGAAGGTGAACGGAAAGGCTCTGGAGCAACGAACCGCCCTTGCTGTCTCTGCCTGGCCGGTTCCCCTCTTTCCACTGGGATTCTCTGCCTCTAACCCCATTACAGGGGCTGAGTCACTGGCTTACTGGGGCTCTCTCATGCCGTCCCTGGAAGGGGTGCGTCACCTGAGTGGGTTGATTCACTGATGTGGTCATCCTGTCTGGGTTGACGCCCCCCTTGGGTTGTGCCGTGGCGGAGATCTTTGTGGGCTATACTCAGCCTTGTCTCAGGATGGTAAGTTGGTGGTTGAAGATATCCCTCTAGTGGTGTGGGGGCTGTGCTTTGGCAAAATGGGTGGGGTTATATCCTTCCTGTTTGGCCCTGTCCGGGGGTGTCCTCGAATGGGGCCACAGTGTCTCCTGACCCCTCCTGTCTCAGCCTCCAGTATTTATGCTGCAGTAGTTTATGTGTCAGGGGGCTAGGGTCAGTTTGTTATATCTGGAGTACTTCTCCTGGCCTATTCGGTGTCCTGTGTGAATTTAAGTGTGTGTTCTCTAATTCTCTCCTTCTCTCTTTCTTTCTCTCTCTCGGAGGACCTGAGCCCTAGGACCATGCCCCAGGACTACCTGACATGATGACTCCTTGCTGTCCCCAGTCCATCTGGCCGTGCTGCTGCTCCAGTTTCAACTGTTCTGCCCTATTATTATTTGACCATGCTGGTCATTTATGAACATTTGAACATCTTGGCCATGTTCTGTTATAATCTCCACCCGGCACAGCCAGAAGAGGACTGGCCACCCCACATAGCCTGGTTCCTCTCTAGGTTTCTTCCTAGGTTTTGGCCTTACTAGGGAGTTTTTCCTAGCCACCGTGCTTCTACACCTGCATTGCTTGCTGTTTGGGGTTTTAGGCTGGGTTTCTGTACAGCACTTTGAGATATCAGCCGATGTACGAAGGGCTATATAAATAAATTTGATTTGATTTTGATTTAGTGTAGTGTAGTTTAGTATAGTGTATTGTAGGATAGGATAGGATATGATATTGTAGGATATGACGTGTAGAATAGGATAGGACAGTGTAGAACAGGAATGGATAGGAGAATAGGATAGGATTGGAGAGTGTAGGATAGGATAATGTAGAATAGGATAGGATAGGAGAGCATAGGATAGGATTGGAGAGTTTAGGGTAGGATAGTGTAGGATAGGATAGTATAGTGTAGTCTAGTGTAGTGTAGGATATGATAGTGTACGATTGGATAGGATAGTGTAGAATATGATAGGGTAGTGTAGTGTAGTTGAGTATAGTGTAGTGTAGTTGAGTATAGTGTAGTGTAGGATATGATAGGATATGATAGTGTAGGATAGGATAGGATAGTGTAGAATATGATAGGGCAGTGTAGAATAGGACTGGATAGAAGTGCATAGGATAGGATAGGATAGGATAGGATAGGATAGGATAGGATAGGATAGGATAGTGTAGAATATGTTTGGATATGAGATATAGGAGAGTTTAGGATAGGATAAGATAGTGTAGAATAGGATAGGATAGTGTAGAATAGGATTGGATAGGAGAGCGTAGGATAGGATAGGATAGGAGAGATAGGATATTTTGGGTAGGATAGGATAGTGTAGGATAGGATTGGATAGGATAGGAAAGTTTAGGGTAGGATAGTGTAGTGTAGTCTAGTCTAGTGTAGTGTAGGACAGGGTAGTGTAGGATTGGATAGGATAGTGTAGAATAGGATGGGATAGTGTAGTGTAGTTTAATGTAGTGTAGTTTAGTATAGTGTAGGATAGGATAGAATAGGATAGTGTAGAATAGGATAGGAGAGTTTAGGGTAGGATAGGATAGTTTAGTGTAGTCTAGGATATGATAGTGTGGGATTGGATAGAACAGTGTAAAATAGGATAGGGTAGTGTAGTGTAGTTTAGTATAGTGTAGTGTAGGATAGGATAGTTTAGTGAGTGTAGTTTAGTATAGTGTAGGATAGCATAGTAAGTAATAGTAATATATCCCATTTAGACGCTTTTAGGATGGGGCCACTACTCAGTTTACATATGGGTGGATAGCGGGGTGTACGACGCTTGGCGTTGCAAGCGCCATGTTTAGTATAGTGAGGACAGGACCCATAGTGTAGAATATGATAGGATATGAGAGCTTAGGATATGATAGGATAGTGTAGTGTAGTTTAGTGTAGTGTAGTTTAGTATAGTGTAGGATAGGATAGTGTAGAATATGATTGGATAGGAGAGCTTAGGATAGGATAGGATAGTGTAGAATAGGATAGGATAGTTTAGGGGGTAGGATAGGATAGTGTATTGTAGTGCATTGTAGTGTAGTGTAGTGTAGTGTAGTGTAGTGTAGTGTAGTGTAGTGTAGTAGTGTAGGATAGGATAGGGTAGGATAGGATAGGATAGTGTAGGATGGGATAGGATAGGATAGTGTAGTGTAGTGTAGTGTAGTAGTGTAGGATAGGATAGGGTAGGATAGGATAGGATAGTGTAGGATGGGATAGGATAGGATAGTGTAGTGTCATGAGGGATAGGATAGGATAGTGTAGGATGGGATAGGATAGGAGAGTTTAGGATAGGTTAGGGTAGTGAGAGTAGAGTACCCTGGGGGTAGAGGACAGAGTAGTGAGAGTAGAGTCCCCCGGGGGTAGAGGACAGAGTAGTGAGAGTAGAGTCCCCTGGGGTAGAGGACAGAGTAGTCAGAGTAGAGTCCCCCAGGGTAGAGGACAGAGTAGTGAGAGTAGAGTCCCCTGGGGTAGAGGACAGAGTAGTGAGAGTAGTCCCCCGGGGGTAGAGGACAGAGTAGTGAGAGTAGATTCCCCTGGGGTAGAGGACAGAGTAGTGAGAGTAGATTCCACTGGGTTAAAGGACAGAGTAGTCAGAGTAGAGTCCCCCGGGGTAGAGGACAGAGTAGTGAGAGTAGAGTCCCCTGGGGTAGAGGACAGAGTAGTGAGAGTAGAGTCCCCTGGGGTAGAGGACAGAGTAGTGAGAGTAGTCCCCCTGGGGTAGAGGACAGAGTAGTCAGAGTAGATTCCACTGGGTTAAAGGACAGAGTAGTCAGAGTAGAGTCCCCCGGGGTAGAGGACAGAGTAGTGAGAGTAGAGTCCCCTGGGGTAGAGGACAGAGTAGTGAGAGTAGAGTCCCCTGGGGTAGAGGACAGAGTAGTCAGAGTAGATTCCACTGGGGTAAAGGACAGAGTAGTCAGAGTAGAGTCCCCCGGGGTAGAGGACAGAGTAGTCAGAGTAGAGTCCCTCGTGGTAGAGGAACCCCCATCTGCTCGTCTTCATTTGTCACTCACATGTGAACCTCGTAGACTCTGCTCTGGTCTTGTTTAGCGGAACATGTCAACAGTTATTTGGATAATTATTCAATATGCCAGTGGCATGGTGCTTGTCCCTTGATGTTCTACTTCCCAAATAGCACCACATTCCCTACATTCTGCACTATTTTTTTGTGCAGGGCCCATAGGGATCTAGTCAGCAGTAATGCACTATGTCGGGCATAGGGTGCCATTTGGGATTCAACTGTCCTATTCACTGCAGACCTGATTCCTCTAACACAGGGTGTGTGTGTGTGTGTGTGTGTGTGTGTGTGTGTGTGTGTGTGTGTGTGTGTGTGTGTGTGTGTGTGTGTGTGTGTGTGTGTGTGTGTGTGTGTGTGTGTGTGTGTGTGTGTGTGTGTGTGTGTGTGTGTAGTATTTCAAATACACTAGTGCTCAGTGGTCCCAGGACTGCTGCTCAGAAGAAATTTCAGCCCAGGCAGTGAAGCAGGAGTTTGAACTTCACTCAGCATTCTAGCGTTTGCCCCACTATCAAAGTTTCTCTTTAGTGTGGGAATTGTGATCGAAACAACTCAATATTAGCCGCTTTCAATGCAACTTACCGAAACAAAACAAACTATGCAAGACTTGGTTCGCAAAACTAACTATGAAAGAGATTTTGTTGTAGGCAGAACGCATCAGAGTAGGATTTTCTTGCATTGACTCTACACAGTACTCTACACAGACCAGGGGCCAGATTCACAAAACCTTCTTAAGAATACATTTCTTCTTAACTGCCATTTTTTCCTGAACTATAGATTTAAGAAGAAAGTTAAAACTTCTTATGGCCTCAGGACAGTATTGGGTAGCTTGGATGAAAGGTGCCCAGAGGTGCCCAGAGTAAACAGCCTGCTCCTCAGTCTCAGTTGCTAATATATGCATATTATTATTAGAATTGGATAGAAAACACTCTGAACATTTCTAAAACTGTTTGAATGATGCCTGTGAGTATAACAGAAATGATATTGCAGGCAAAAACATGAGAATATATCCACACAGGAAGTGAGAAATCTGAGGTTGGTCGATTTTCATCCCAGGCCCTATTGAATTCACAGTGGGATATGAATGAAGTTGCACTTCCTAGGGCTTCCACTAGATGTCATCTGTCTTTAGAAACTTGAATGAGGCTTCTACTGTGTTGTGGGACTGAATAAGAGCTGATTGAGTGATGTTACTCGCAGAGAACCATTTCCTGGTCATGCGCATACTTATGATTGATTCTATACTTAGTTTGAAATGTTTCTTCGACCTGTAATATAACTTTTTGAAATTTTTGTCCGAAGTAATGCACACGCTTTTGGATATGTTTACCTAATGCGCTAACAAAACTAGCTACTTGGACATAAATAACGGACATTATCGAACAAATCAAGCATTTATTGTGGAACTGTGATTCCTGGGAGTGCATTCTGATGAAGATCACCAAAGGTAAGGGAATATTTATAATGTGATTTCTGGTTTCTGTTGACTCCAGCATGGTGGCTAATTTGATTATTTTTATGAGCGCCGTCTCAGATTATTGCATAGTTTGCTTTTTCAGTAAAGTTTTTTTTAAATCTGAGACAGCGGTTGCATTAAGGAGAGGTTGTCACGCCCTGGTCTATATTTATTATGTTATCTTCATTTATTGAGTCAGGCCAGGGTGTGACATGGGTTTATTTGTAGTGTGTTTTGTCTTGGGGTTGTGTTGGGGTGTATAGATTAGTCTATGGCTGCCTGAGGCAGTTCTCAATCAGAGTCAGGTGATTATCATTGTCTCTGATTGGGAACCATATTTAGGTAGCCTGGGTTTCACTGTGTGTTTGTGGGTGATTGCTCCTGTCTCTGTGTTTGTTGCACTGTTTCGGTTTTCGACGTTTGTTGTTTTGTATTGTTAGTGTTTCGTCAATATTAAAGATGTATCGAACGAACCACGTTGCATTTTGGTCCGATCCTTATTCCACCTCTTCGTCAGAGAAGGAGGTAGAAGAAAGCCGTTACAGAGGTGTATCTATAATTCCATTTGTATAACTTGTATTATCCTCGACATTTATGATGAGTATTTCTGTTGAATCATTGTGGCTATGCAAAATCACTGGATGTTTTTGGAACTAGTGAACGTGACGCGCCAATGTAAACTCAGATTTTTTTATATAAATATGAACTTTATCAAACAAAACATACATGTATTGTGTAACATGAAGTCCTATGAGTGTCATCTGATGAAGATCATCAAAGGTTAGTGATTCATTTTATCTCTATTTATGCTTTTTGTGACTCCTCTCTTTGGCTGGAAAAATGGCTGAGTTTTTCTTTGGCTTGGTGGTGACCTAACAAAGTCATTTGTGGTGCTTTCGCTGTAAAGCCTATTTGAAATCGGACACTGTGGTGGGATTAACAACAAGATTACCTTTAAAACGTTGTAAGATACATGTATGTTTGAGGAATTTTAATTATGAGATTTCGGTTGTTTTGAATTTGGCGCCCTGCACGTTCAATGTCTGTTGTCATATCATTCCGTTAACGGGATTGAAGCCCTAAGAAGTTTTAAGCAAAGTTGCTATTCCTCAATATCGGAAATGTTCTTAAGGTTTTTCCTAAATTTCTTCCTAAGAAAAAATTTAAGAAGAAACGGGATTCTTGAAAATAATGCTTTAGGATTTCTTCTTGGAAATGTACTTAAATTTAGGACAGCTAAACCCTTGTCTTGAATCGAATAGGTACTTTTGTAACCATTAATATGTTCTTGTGCCACAGAAACAGTTGGCTACCGGATATTTAAATAGAGCAAGAATACAGATTAAACACGCATTATCTAGCTAGCTAGTAATTAACAATATATTACAATATTCTAGAATGTGTTAAATAGCTAGCGCTATTTTGTCAATTTGCAAAGAAGAACTTGGCTAACTTAGCTAACGTTAACGTCGTTAGCTATGTTGTTGGTTATAACGTCGTTACGTGTTAGCGAGCTAACGTGGCTACCTAACTTACCTGTCGTGCAGTCCCTCTACCACCATCTCTATGATGGACGACACCTTCTCCTCCAGCTGGTCCACATGAATGTTCTCTCAGCTCCCTTCTTCTTAGCAGCCACCTTGATGTCGAACCACTTGTTTTTTACTCCGTCACTGTCCCTTGCCATTCCCCCGACGGCAGAGACAGACTCGGCCACTCTCCCCTGTGGTAGAGGACAGAGTAGCCAGAGTAGAATCCCTCGTGGTAGAGGACAGAGTAGAATCCCTCGTGGTGGAGGACAGAGTAGCCAGAGTAGAATCCCTCGTGGTAGAGGACAGAGTAGAATCCCTCGTGGTAGAGGACAGAGCAGCCAGAGTAGAATCCCTGTGGTAGAGGACAGAGTAGAATCCCTCGTGGTAGAGGACAGAGTAGAATCGCTCGTGGTGGAGGACAGAGTAGCCAGAGTAGAATCCCTCGTGGTAGACGACAGAGTAGAATCCCTCGTGGTAGAGGACAGAGTAGCCAGACTCGGCCACTCTCCCCTGTGGTAGAGGACAGAGTAGACAGACTCGGCCACTCTCCCCTGTGGTAGAGGACAGAGTAGACAGACTCGGCCACTCTCCCCTGTGGTAGAGGACAGAGTAGACAGACTCGGCCACTCTCCCCTGTGGTAGAGGACAGAGTAGACAGACTCGGCCACTCTCCCCTGTGGTAGAGGACAGAGTAGACAGACTCGGCCACTCTCCCCTGTGGTAGAGAGGACAGAGGACCACTCTCCCTCGAGGCCACTCTCCCCTGTGGTAGAGGACAGAGTAGACAGACTCGGCCACTCTCCCCTGTGGTAGAGGACAGAGTAGACAGACTCGGCCACTCTCCCCTGTGGTAGAGGACAGAGTAGACAGACTCGGCCACTCTCCCCTGTGGTAGAGGACAGAGTAGACAGACTCGGCCACTCTCCCCTGTGGTAGAGGACAGAGTAGACAGACTCGGCCACTCCCCTGTGGTAGAGGACACTCTCGGCCACTCTCCCCTGTGGTAGAGGACAGAGTAGACAGACTCGGCCACTCTCCCCTGTGGTAGAGGACAGTGGTAGACAGACTCGGCCACTCTCCCCTGTGGTAGAGGACAGAGTAGACAGACTCCCCTGTGGTAGAGGACCACTCTCTCCCCTGTGGTAGAGGACAGAGTAGACAGACTCGGCCACTCTCCCCTGTGGTAGAGGACAGAGTAGACAGACTCGGCCACTCTCGCCCATCCTCTCTTCTTGGTCTCAGCAGTGAACCTGCAGTCATCAAGTCTCAAACCTTTTCCTGGCTGCTATTTCCTCCATCATTACTTCAAGCTCTTATTTACTGAAGTTTTTATTGCACTTTCCTTGGTTATCCATTTTTGGTTTTGATGTACAGTAGCGAACGTTAGTCTCATGGCTATAATGTGTGTCACACCATGACCTTAGTTATCTTTGTTTTCTTTATTATTTTGGTTAGGCCAGGGTGTGACGAGGGTGGTATGTGTGTTGTGTCTTGTCTAGGGTTTTTTGTAATTCTATGGGGTCTTGGTATGTCTATGTATATTTTTTATTTTATTTTTTTATTTAACCTTTATTTAACCAGGTAGGCTAGTTGAGAACAAGTTCTCATTTGCAACTGCGACCTGGCCAAGATAAAGCATAGCAGTGTGAACAGACAACACAGAGTTACACATGGAGTAAACAATAAACAAGTCAATAACACAGTAGAAAAAAAAGAGTCTATATACATTGTGTGCAAAAGGCATGAGGAGGTAGGCAAATAATTACAATTTTGCAGATTAACACTGGAGTGATAAATGATCAGATGGTCATGTACAGGTAGAGATATTGGTGTGCAAAAGAGCAGAAGAGTAAATAAATATAAACAGTATGGGGATGAGGTAGGTAAAATTGGGTGGGCTCTTTACCGATAAGACTATGTACAGCTGCAGCGATCGGTTAGCTGCTCAGATAGCAGATGTTTGAAGTTGGTGAGGGAGATAAAAGTCTCCAACTTCAGCGATTTTTGCAATTCGTTCCAGTCACAGTCACATACATATGTAGGTCTATGGTGGCCTGAATTGGTTCCCAATCAGAGACAGCTGTTTATTGTTGTCTCTGATTGGGGATCCTATTAAGGTTGTCATTTTCCATTTTGGTTTTGTGGGTTATTGTCTATGTGTCGTTGCATGTCAGCACTCGGTTTATCATAGCGTCACGTTCGTTTTTGTTAGTTTGTTTTAGTGTTCTTCGTTTATTAAAGAAGAATGTATTCTTATCACGCTGCACCTTGGTCTCATCATTACAACGAACATGATAATGTTTGGGAAAACATTTGTGTGTGTGTGTAAAGGGTTCGGGAGCCAACTAAAACTAAACAAATTATTCTTGAGACATTTAGCAAAAAAATACATTTAATAAAAACATTTTATTATAGTGGGCCAAATCCTATCATCCCTGTCTCATAGGCGTATTTATTGGTTTCAAGCATGTCACTAATGTCAATGCCACATAAGATATTTACGAAGTTCTTAAGGATATTTACGAAGTTCCTAAGAACATTTTGAGGAATTGCATTTACGAACTATCTTATAAACTTGTTTTTTTTTCAGCTTCTTAAGTTTTTTCAGAAGTAATGTTTTGTGAATCCGGCCCCAGACCAGTGCGACATAAACTTTTAGAGCTGCAGTAGGCCTGTACGCAAATAGACCATTGCCATATATGGATCTGTGCCATTCACTTTGAACTGGACTGTTTTTACAGCATAAGCAGTCGTGAGTAGCTTGTTTTGAGATCAAAGCGAGAGCTGCATGTATGTAACCACATGTGCACATTTGTTGAAATCCTTAGTGAGTTATTAGCCCAGTTCTAGATCATGTGTAGTCAGCAATGGGGGAGTGGTTGCTTCCTACAAGAACACAAAACGTGAGTCAGGTAAAGAGATTGCTTCTGTCTTAAAGGAGTAGTGTTGTATTTTGAGACAGGCTGGAATAAGCTAAGTAGCCATTAGGCAGAGGTTAGCATGATTTGTGTAACAACGTGCGCTGAGAGTTGGGAAGCAAGTTCAGGGAGGGAGGGTTTTAATAAATAAACACAACATAATACAAAACAAGAAACATGAACAACGCACAGACATGAAACAGAAACAATGACGCCTGGGGAAGGAACCAAGGGGAGTGACATATATAGGGAAGGAACCAAGGGGAGTGACATATATAGGGAAGGAACCAAGGGGAGCGACATATATAGGGAAGGAACCAAGGGGAGTGACATATATACGGAAGGAACCAAGGGGAGTGACATATATAGGGAAGGAACCAAGGGGAGTGACATAAATATTGAAGGTAATCAGGGAGGTGATGGAGTCCAGGTGAGTCTGACGACACGCAGGTGCGCGTGATGATGGTGAAAAGGTGTGCGCCATAATGAGCCGCCTAGTGACCCAGAGGCCGGAGAGGGAGCACATGTGACAATTTGTCTGATTCTCTGTAATAATGGTATGGGAATAATAACACGTTTTGTTAAGTGGTTTCTTGCATCAAATCACACGACAACATTCCCAGTCAACTCCTTGTCTGAAGGAAAAGTGGATAAACAGGTTAATGTCAAGCCCTGCATGTTTTTTTCAGTCTCATGGAATGTAGGCCTCCATTGAACAACACACATTGGTTGCTACTGTAGTCTGAATGATAGAACAGCTATTTCCATGTTAAAATGTTATGGGATGCATTTCCTCCATTGTTTGTGATGGTAGGCCACTCTGGCAGGCCTACATTATGATTAAATAGCCACAGTAGCCTCCAGCATCAGTGTTCACTGTAAACGGGTGCCGGAAGTTGGACAGAATTTTCACATCAAGTCTGTCGCTCAGCAGTCCAGATATTTGCTCAGTTATGAAACAAATTAGAAGGAACAGTGATCATGGCTACTAGATTGGTATTCAACAGACTGTCCATGTGACTTCCCTTCTCATCGCCCATAGGGGGCTGAGCATTGACAGTGTTGATTTTAGTGAGTGATTTATCCCATACGGTTTCTAATAGCCTTCAACAAGCAGACTGAGACACCAGCCAGGAGAGTAGTAATCCCAACAGCCTGACTGTCTCCATTTCTCTGTCTCTATCTCTAAGGTTGTGTCCCAAATAACACCCTATTCTCTACATATGTAGTGCACTACTTTTGACCAGGACATATAGGGTACTCATCAAAAGTAGTGCACTATATAGGGTGCCATTTGGGACACATGATATTTCTCACTCCACAGATATGCTGGAACACGTTATTGAACTTGGATTGTTTCACTAGCCATCACTCAACGACATGACTTCAGTGAAAGTGAAAACAGATTGGTTCACACACTTTCATTACAAAGACAAAAACATGTACTGATGAACGTAGATTGTGTGGACATTTCATTAAGCTCTCTCTTAAAGTGGGAATCTGTGATTGGTACATTCATTTTGGGACTTTATTGATATATATTGGAATTAATGATATATATCCATGGATTCTAGAAGAATATAACTTCAAAATGCCTTCAGAATATAACTTCAAAATTTGTGAGTGGTTATGTTGTTCCAGCTCCATCACTCAGCTGTTTACCAAAAAAACTGACTGGGTGTGAACGTTTTGTTGTTTTTCAAATCCAAGATTGCCCCTTTAAAATGCCCTTTGATTTGGGGAAAGGAAGGGTCAAATATCGTTGTGCAAGGCTTTGATCAAGGAGTCGTACCCATGTCTCTGTGACCATGCCACATGGTGGCTCTGTCTGTAAGTGTGCGTGTGTGTGTGTGTGTGTGTGTGTGTGTGAGTGTGTGTGTGCGTCTGTGTGCGTGTGTGTGTCTGTGTGTGTGTGTGTGTGTGTGTGTGTGTGTGTGTGTGTGTGTGTGTGCCTGTGTGTTTCTTTCCCCAAAGGCTGACCCTCCCACTCTCGGGGCCGGGCGGATATCAAAGGCCTGTATTTACAGTTATCTCTGCTCGGCTGCGTCACGGAAGTAATCAGCCAAGGTCAGGGGTCAGCGCTCTGGCCTGGGACAGGAACACAACTGACTGACGCTCTGACTTCAAAGGGGAAGAAGTGATCCTCTGACTGGCTGTTGTTTTAGCCAGGGAACCCTCTAAATCATAATCAAGAATGTGGAAGGGGACAGTCGGGAGAGAGCAGTGTGTGTAGAGGGGGAGAGTGGGAAGGGTTCTTGTGTGTGAGTTCTTGTGTGCACACGTCTCAATGTGTGTCTATTGTATGTTCTCTCTTGTCTGAGAACAGAACTGAGAGAGAGAGAGAGACTACCTTTGAATAATGACAGCTCATGACATCAAAGAGCAGGCTCTGGTTTGGTCTGGTTAACCTCTTTAACACACAAACTGTGCAGCAACAACACACAAAAAAGCGTCAATTTATTCTGTCCTGTTGTTGTTCCTGTGAATGGCGAAACCCAAAACCATGTCAAACATAATGGAAAATATTTGAGGTCTTTTATTAACCAAGAACAGCTTTGATGTTTGACGTCTTTATTTGTTTTAGAAGAAGAAAGACAGAAGGGGCAGTATAGCATGTGAGAGATCGTCTTTTCTCACAAAGCAGCAGAGACAACAACAAGGCAAAAAATGAATAACACCAAAATCAAACCAGAGCTTCTACATGATCAATTAAACATAATTAACAGACGTTTTGAAATGGGCCGACATCAAACGGGATCAGCAAAGTGATAGCAGTCTATTTGAGAACAAAACCTTTAATTCTATAGTCCCTGTGTCTCTTACTGCTGTAGTCCCTGTGTCTCTTACTGCTATAGTCTCTCTGTCTCTTACTGCTATAGTCCCTCTGTTCAGTCTCTACTGCTATAGTCTCTCTATCTCTTACTGCTATAGTCCCTCTGTCTCTTACTGCTATAGTCCCTGTATCTCTTACTGCTATAGTCCCTTTGTCTCTTACTGCTATAGTATCTCTGTTCAGTCTCTACTGCTATAGTCACTCTGTCTCTTTCTGCTATAGTCTCTCTGTCTCTTACTGCTATAGTATCTCTGTTCAGTCTCTACTGCTATAGTCTCTCTGTCTCTTACTGCTATAGTCTCTCTGTCTCTTACTGCTATAGTCCCTCTGTCTCTTACTGATATAGTCCCTGTGTCTCTTACAGCTATAGTCTCTCTGTCTCTTACTGCTATAGTCTCTCTGTCTCTTACTGCTATAGTCTCTCTGTCTCTTACTGCTATAGTCTCTCTGTCTCTTACTGCTATAGTCCCTCTGTCTCTTACTGCTATAGTCTCTCTGTCTCTTACTGATATAGTCCCTGTGTCTCTTACAGCTATAGTCTCTCTGTCCCCATCATCTGTCCTTACTGCTATAGTCTCTCTGTCTCTTACTGCTATAGTCTCCATCCTGTTGCTATAGTCTCTCTTTCTCTTACTGCTATAGTCTCTCTGCTTACTGTCTATAGTCCCTCTGATCAGTCTCTACTGCTATAGTCTCTCTATCTCTTACTGCTATAGTCCCTCTGTCTCTTACTGCTATAGTCCCTGTAAATGTATAGTCCCTTGTCTCTTACTGCTATAGTCTCTCTGTTCAGTCTCTACTGCTCAGTCTCTCTGTCTCTTACTGATATAGTCCCTGTGTCTCTTTGCTATAGTCTCTCTGTCTCTTACTGCTATAGTCTCTCTGTCTCTTACTGCTGTAGAGCCTTAGTCCTGCTCATTATCCCTAATCTCAACCTATTCTCTGTTCCACTGCATAGTCCCTGTGTCATGCTTGACATCACCTGGTTTACAATGATGTGTTCTTAGAAACAAAATCTCTCTCATCATCTTACTCAATGCCTACTGCTAGTCCTCCTGTATTTACTGCTATAGTCTCTCTGTCTCTTACTGCTAGTCCCACATGATCATTATGCTATTTCAAATCTTACTGGAAACCTCTGTCTTTTACTGCTATAGTCTCTCTGTCTCTGCTGTAGTCCCTCCGTTCTTACTGATATAGTCCCTGTGTCTCTTACAGCTTAGTCTCTCTGTCTCTTACTGTTCCTATAGTCTCTCTGTCTCTTACTGCTGTAGTCACCCTCACTGCTATAGTCTCTTCTGATGACTTCTTAACTGCTATAGTCCCTGTTTCACTGCATGTTAACATTAGAGCCTTCTGTCTACATTTGTTTTATTGTCTCTTACTGCGTTAGTCTCTCTGTCCAACCCTTTTCTCTCTGTTCTCGCTATGTCTGTTCTGGCTTAGGAAGTCCCTATATCTCTTACTGCTATAATCTTCATCCTTACTGCTACACTTTCAGTCTCTACTGATATAGTCTCAACTGCAGTCTCTTCCTCTTACTAGTCTCTCCGTTCAGTCTCCACTGCTATAGTCTCTCTGTCTCTTACTGTTATAGTCTCTCTGTTTCTTACTGTTATAGTCCCTATATCTCTTAATAGTCACTTGTCTGTCTCTTACTATAGTCTGTCTCTGTCTCTTACTGTTATAGTCTCTCTGTCTCTTACTGTTATACTTCTCTGACCTATAGTCTCTCTGACTGCTATAGACCACCCGTTCAGTCTCACTGCTAAGTGCTCTGACACTATAGTCTCTCTGAACTATTGCCCCCATCTAGGTGCTCATGCTATAGTCCCTGGAACATGCTTTAACACCTCTCCTCCACAATCTATGTGCTGGATGTCTCTCTGTCTCACTGCAAATTATTGAACTATCAGTCTCTCTGTCTCTCCCAAAGTCTCTCAGTCACTCCTAAGTCTCTCTGTCTCTCACTATAGTCTCTCTGTCTCTTTCTGCTATAGTCTCTCTGTCTCTTACTGCTTTAGTCTCTATGTCTCTTACTGCTATAGTCCCTGTGTCTCTTACTGCTATAGTCATCTCAACCAACTGCTTAGCCCTCTGATACAGTCTCTACTGCAGTTTTCAACTGCAAGTTCTCAGACATCACTGCATGTGCCTGCATCTGTACTGGGTCCCTGTGTCTTACTGAGTCCACTCATCACTGTCAAACGCTGCTAAACTCTTCTCTTAGCGAGCAGGCTCTTACTCTAATCTGTCTCTTACTGCATATCCTGTGAAGGATATTGATCTCATCCTGTCTCTTACTGATATATGCCTATTTTTTAAATGCTATCCTCACCATCTTAAATAAGTCATGCCCCATTCAAGAATATAACTTCTCTGTATCTTACTGCTATATCTCTTAGCTATAGTCTCTCTGTCTCTTACTGCTTAGTCCCTCTGACCAGTCTCTACTGCTATAGTCTCTCTATCTCAAAAACATCCCTCTGTCTCTTACTGCTATAGTTGGACAAATGATACTGCTGTCTCTCTGTTCAGGGTCTCTACTGCTAGAAACCAATATCTGTCTCTTACTGAAATCTTAGCCAAGTCTAGCTTTTTCTCTTAAAATTTGCTCCCTGCAACACAAACTGAAAGTCCCTGGTTCTGGGACACTGTAAAGTCCATGGAGAATAAGAACATCTCCTCCCAGCTGCCCACTGCACTGAGATAGGAAACACTGAGTCACTACCTATAGTCTCTCTATCTTTACTGCCTATAGTCCCTCTGTCTCTTACTGCTAAGTCTCTCTGTCTCTTACTGCTGTAGTCCCTGTGTCTTACTGCAAGTCTCTCTGTCTCTTACATATAGTCCCTGTGCTCTTACAGCTATAGTCTCCTGTCTCCTATAGTTCTCTGTCTCTTACCAAATCCAGTCAGCTATGTTCTGAAAGAGCTGCAAAATCTCTGTCTCTCACTGCAAACCTCTGGTCAGACTGCCTATGGAAAAGTCCCTCTGACTCAAACTGCTATCTGTACCTTACTGCTATAGTCCCTGTGTCCTTTGCTAAGTCTCTGAGAGTCTCTACTGCTAGGCCCTCTTTGATATAGTCCCTGTGTCTCTTACTGCTATAGTCTCTCTGTCTCACTGCTAAGTCTCTCTGTCTCTTACTGCAGTAGGGTCTCTTACTCTATAGTCCCTGTCTCTTACAGGAGTCTTCTGTCTCTTACTGCTATGTCCCCCTGTCTCTTGACTTCACTGATAAGGGGATACCTTCTCTGTCTCTTACTGCTATAGTGTCTCTCTGACTGCTATAGTCTCTTGTTCTTCATAGTCCTCTGTCTCTTACTGCTATAGTCCCATGATCATAACTCTATAGATCTCATGTAAGAGACAGAACTCTATATCTTAACCGACAGTCGATGGAAACTGATATAGTCAGCCTGTGTACAGGGGAGAGTCTCTCTGTCTCTTACTGCTTAGTCTCTCTGTCTCTGCTGTAGTCTGCTGTTCACTGCTATGGCAGTCTCTCACGTCTCAATGTGTGTCTCCTGCTATAGTCTCTCTGTCTTTACTGATATAGTCCCTGTGTCTCTTGCCATACACAGCTATAGTCTCTCTGTCTCTTACTTATAGTCTCTCTGTCTCTTACTGCTATAGTTCTCTGTCTCTTACTGCTATATTCCCTGTTCAGTCTCTACTGCTATAGTCTCTGATCTCTTACTGCTATAGTCTCTCTTCCTCTTACTGCTATAGTCTCTCCGTTCAGTCTCTACTGCTATAGTCTCTCTGTCTCTTACTGTTATAGTCTCTCTGTTTCTTACTAACTCTTACTTTATAGTCTCTCTGTCTCTTACTGAGTCTCACTGTCTCTAACTGCTAAGTCCCTGTGTCTCACTGCTATAGTCCCTGTGTCTCTTACTCCTATAGTATCTCTGTTCAGTCTCTACTTATAGTCCATATGTCTCTTAACTGCAAGTAAAACTGATATAGTCCATGTGTTTCTTATAATGGCTCTCTGTCTCTTACTGCTATAGTCACTCTGTTCAGTCTCTTACTGCTATAGTCCCTCTGTCTCTTACTGCTATAGTCCCTCTGTTCAGTCTCTTACTGCTATAGTCTCTCTGTCTCTTACTGCTATAGTCCCTGTCTCTTACTGCTATAGTCTCTCTGTCTCTTACTGCTATAGTCCCTCTGTCTCTTACTGCTATAGTCTCTCTGTCTCTTACTGCTATAGTCCCCGTGTCTCTTACTGCTATAGTCCCTGTGTCTCTTACTGCTATAGTCCCTCTAGTTATGTCTCTTACTGCTATAGTCACTCTGTCTCTTACTGCTATAGTCCATCTGTCTCTTACTGCTATAGTCTCTCTGTCTCTTACTGCTATAGTAACTCTGTTCAGTCTCAAACTGCATAGTCTCTCTGTCTCTTACTGCTATAGTCCTCTGTTCAGTCTCCTACTGCTATAGTCTCTCTGTCTCTTTCTGCTATAGTCTCTCTGTCTCTTACTGCTATAGTCTCTCTGTCTCTTACTGCTATAGTCTCTCTGTCTCTTACTGCTATAGTCTCTCTGTCTCTTACTGCTATAGTCTCTCTGTCTCTTTCTGCTATAGTCACTCTGTCTCTTACTGCTATAGTCTCTCTGTCTCTTTCTGCTATAGTCTCTCTGTCTCTTACTGCTATAGTCTCTCTGTCTCTTACTGCTATAGTCTCTCTGTCTCTTACTGCTATAGTCTCTCTGTCTCTTACTGCTATAGTCTCTCTGTCTCTTACTGCTATAGTCTCTCTGTCTCTTACTGCTATAGTCTCTGTTGTCTCTACTGCTATAGTCTCTCTGTCTCTTACTGCTATAGTCTCTCTGTCTCTTACTGCTATAGTCTCTCTGTCTCTTACTGCTATAGTCTCTCTGTCTCTTACTGCTATAGTATCTCTGTTCAGTCTCTACTGCTATAGTCACTCTGTCTCTTTCTGCTATAGTCTCTCTGTCTCTTACTGCTATAGTATCTCTGTTCAGTCTCTACTGCTATAGTCTCTCTGTCTCTTACTGCTATAGTCCCTCTGGCTCTTACTGCTATAGTCTCTCTGTCTCTTACTGATATAGTCTCTCTGTCTCTTACTGCTATAGTCTCTCTGTCTCTTACTGCTATAGTCTCTCTGTCTCTTACTGCTATCTTACTGAAAAATTATATCTATTCTATCTACTATATCTATTTTGTACAATTGGATTGATCCCCTCTACCACACGGAACCCCACTCATCTTGGAAAACGCATGAGGTGGCTAAAAACAGACCTCCATCCTATGCTAGCTTGCTACCGATGGCCCGGCTAGCTGTCTGAATCGCCATGACCCCAACCAACCTCACCACTAACTGGACCCTTATGATCACTCGACTAAATGTCAATATGCCTTGTCCTTTGCTGTTCTGGTTAGTGTTTATTGGCTTATTTCACTGTAGAGCCTCTAGCCCTGCTCATTATACCTAATCCAACCTTTCAGTTCCACCACCCACACATGCGATGACATCACCTGGTTTCAATGATGTTTCTAGAAACAAAATCTCTCTCATCATCACTCAATGCCTAGGTTTACCTCCATTGTATTTACATCCTACCATACCTTTGTCTGTACATTATACATTGAAGCTATTTTATCGCCCCCAGAAACCTCCTTTTTCTCTCTGTTCGGGACGTTCTAGACGACCAATTCTCATAGCTTTTAGCCGTACCCTTATCCTACTCCTCCTCTGTTCCTCTGGTGACGTAGAGGAGAATCCAGGCCCTGCGGTGCCTAGCTCCACTCCTATTCCCCAGGCGCTCTCTTTTGATGACTTCTGTAACTGTAATAGCCTTGGTTTCATGCATGTTAACATTAGAAGCCTCCTCCCTACGTTTGTTTTATTCACTGCGTTAGCACACTCTGCCAACCCGGATGTTCTAGCCGTGTCTGAATCCTGGCTTGGGAAGGAAAAATTCTGAAATCTTCATCCTTACCTACAACACTTTCAGACACGATAGAACGGCCAAAGGGGGCGGTGTTGCGATCTACTGCAAAGAGAGCCTGCAAAGTTCTGTCCTACTATCCAGGTCTGTACCCAAACAATTTGAACTTCTACTTTTAAAAATTCACCTCTCTAAAACAAGTCTCTCACCGTTGCCGCCTGCTATAGACCACCCTCTGCCCCCAGCTGTGCTCTGGACACCATATGTGAACTGATTGCCCCCCATCTATCTTCAGAGCTCATGCTACTAGACAACCTAAACTGGAACATGCTTTAACACCTCAGCCATCCTACAATCTAAGCTTGATGCCCTCAATCTCACACAAATTATCAATGAACCTATCAGGTACCTCCCCAAAGCAGTAAACAAGGGCACCCTCATAAATATCATCCTAACCAACTTGCCCTCTAAATACACCTCTGCAGTTTTCAACCAAGTTCTCAGCGATCACTGCCTCATTGCCTGCATCCGTAATGGGTCAGCGGTCAAACGACCTCCACTCATCACTGTCAAACGCTCCCTGAAACACTTCAGCGAGCAGGCCTTTCTAATCGACCTGGCCGGGGTATCCTGGAAGGATATTGATCTCATCCTGTCAGTAGATGATGGCTGTTTTTTAAATGCCTTCCTCACCATCTTAAATAAGCATGCCCCATTCAAGAAATTTAGAACCAGGAACAGATATAGCCCTTGGTTCTCTCCAGACCTGACTGCCCTTAACCAACACAAAAACATCCTATTGCGTTCTGCATTAGCCTCGGACAGCCGCGATGATATGCAGCTTTTCAGGGAAGCTAGAAACCAATATACACAGGAAGTTAGAAAAGCCAAGGCTAGCTTTTTCAAGCAAAAATTTGCTTCCTGCAACACAAACTCAAAAAGGTTCTGGGACACTGTAAAGTCCATGGAGAATAAGAACACCTCCTCCCAGCTGCCCACTGCACTGGAGATAGGAAACACTGTCACCACCGATTTATCCACTATAATTGACAATTTCAATAAGCATTTTTCTACAGCTGGCCATGCTTTCCACCTGGCTCCCCCTACCCTGGTCAACAGCACTGCATCCCCGACATTAACTTGCTCAAGCCTTCCCCATTTCTCCTTCTACCAAATCCAGTCAGCTGATGTTCTGAAAGAGCTGCAAAATCTGGACCCCTACAAATCAGCCGGGCTAGACAATCTGGACCCTTTCTTTCTAAAAATTATCTGCCGAAATTGTTGCCACCCCTATTACTAGCCTGTTCTTTTGTGAAGTCTGAGATTCCCAAATATTGGTAAGCAGCTGCGGTCATCCCCCTCTTCAAAGGGGAGGACACTCTTGACTCAAACTGCTACAGACCAATATCTATCCTACCCTGCCTTTCTAAGGTCTTCGAAAGCCAAGTCAACAAACAGATTACCAACCATTTCGAATCCCACCATACCTTCTCCGCTCTGCAACCTGGTTTCAGAGCTGGTCATGGGTGCACCTCAGCCATGCTCAAGGGGTCTATAGCAGTAAGAGACAGAACAAACTATATCTTAACCGCCATCGATAAGAAACAATACTGTGCAGCCGTATTCATTGACCTGGTCAAGGCTTTCGATTCTGTCAATCATCACATTCTCATCGGCAGACTCGATAGCCTTGGTTTCTCAAATGATTGCCTCGCCTGGTTCACCAACTACAGTGTGTCAAATCGGAGGGCCTGTTGTCTGGACCTCTGGCAGTCTCTATGGCGGTGCCACAGGGTTCAATTCTTGGACCGACTCTCTTCTCTGTATACATCAATGATGTTACTCTTACTGCTGGTGAGTCTCTGATCCACCTCTACGCAGACGACACCATTCTGTATACTTCTGGCCCTTCTTTGAACACTGTGTTAACAACCCTCAAGACGAGCTACAATGCCATACAGCTCTCCTTCCATGGCCTCCAATTGCTCTTAAATACAAGTAAAACTAAATGCATGCTTTTCAACCGATCACTGCCTGCACCTGCCTGCTATAGTCCCTCTGTTCTGTCTCGTACTGCTATAGTCCCTCTGTCTCTTACTGCTATAGTCCCTCTGTTCTCTCTCTTACAACTATAGTCCCTCTGTTCTGTCTCTTACTGCTATAGTCTCTATGTCTCTTACTGCTGTAGTCCCTCTGTTCTGTCTCTTACTGCTATAGTCCCTCTGACTCTTATTGCTATAGTCCCTCTGTTATGTCTCTTACTGCTATAGTCCCTCTGTTCTGTCTCTTTCTGCTATAGTCTCTCTGTCTCTTAATGCTCTAGTCTCTCTGTATCTTACTGCTGTAGTCTCTCTGTATCTTACTGCTGTAGTCTCTCTGTTCTGTCTCTTAATGCTCTAGTCTCTCTGTATCTTACTGCTGTAGTCTCTCTGTATCTTACTGCTGTAGTCTCTCTGTCTCTTTCTGCTATTGTCTCTCTGTCTCTTTCTGCTGTAGTCTCTCTGTCTCTTACTGCTATAGTCTCTCTGTCTCTTACTGCTATAGTCCCTCTGTTCAGTCTCCTACTGCTATAGTCTCTCTGTCTCTTTCTGCTATAGTCTCTCTGTCTCTTACTGCTATAATCTCTCTGGCTCTTACTGCTATAGTCTCTCTGTCTCTTTCTGCTATAGTCTCTCTGTCTCTTACTGCTATAGTCTCTCTGTCTCTTACTGCTATAGTCTCTCTGTCTTACTGCTATAGTCTCTCTGTCTCTTACTGCTATAGTCTTTATGTTATGTCTCTTTCTGCTATAGTCTCTCTCTGTCTCTTTCTGCTATAGTCTCTATGTCTCTTTCTGCTATAGTCTCTCTGTCTCTTACTGCTATAGTCTTTATGTCTCTTACTGCTATAGTCTCTCTGTCTCTTACTGCTATAGTCTCTCTGTCTCTTACTGCTATAGTCAGAAAGTGCTCTGTCTCTTACTGCTATAGTCTCTCTGTCTCTTACTGCTATAGTCTCTCTGTCTCTTACTGCTATAGTCTCTCTGTCTCTTACTGCTATAGTCTCTCTGTCTCTTACTGCTATAGTCTCTCTGTCTCTTTCTGCTATAGTCTCTCTGTCTCTTACTGCTATAGTCTCTCTGTCTCTTACTGCTATAGTCTCTATGTCTCTTTCTGCTATAGTCTCTCTGTCTCTTTCTGCGATAGTCCCTCTGTCTCTTACTGCTATGTTCTGTCTTTCAGAGCTCCCAACCAAGGACATAAAGAATCTAGACAAGTATCTTTTACGTCACTATTTGGGCATGTACTGTGTGTTAGTGTATGCAGAAATGCCAGTTGGATGCTCGTTTGTGTGTGAGAGAGTGTACATCTATGGCCATGGCTGTAGATATTGTGTAGACTTTACAGAATGATGACTTTGCATTTGCTGTGTAAAATGTAGAAAACCCTGATGGGGGCGATGATGATGTAGCAAGGCAAATCCCGAGAAATCTGGCAAGTCCTTCAGACGACTGTCTTCGAATGTCGAGGGCTCCCCAGAGCGACGTAAAACGGCTTTGTTATTGTACACCATGAAATCTCCACACGGCTTCAATATCATTTAACCAGCAGTGCAGCTTAAAAGTCATCTTTATCTTGAACTGCGACAAGCCACTGATGTATCGTGGTGAGGATTAGCATGTCAGTCAGGCAGTTCTAGTTCTTGTTGTGTTACTGTCTGTGCGTCCCAATTGGCACCCTATTGCCTGGTCAAAAGTAGTACACTATATAGGGAATAGGGTGCCTTTTGGGATGCCGCCTGTGAGTTACATCAAAACTAAACAGAACGTGTGATATAATTAGGCCTGCAGCGCTTTGGTGGAAAAGGCGTGTTATTTCTGACACATTAATGGTGAGCAGCATTTAAAGGCAGGAGATACACACAAGGCAGCAGAGGAAACAAAGTCACTCTTATTCTGCGGGTGGATGTGAAACTGGAAAATACATCAGCAAGGATCCGGTGCATTTCAACCTGCCGTTTATGTACAAGAAAGTCCCATGGAACATTCCAGCTATCAACGGCCCAGGCCACGGACCTTTTCAAGCATATGTGCTTTGCAATTGGACACTTCAAATGCTGAGCAGCAGCATGAAAAGGGCCCTCTTCAGCTTTGTGGGTTCTGAGAAACAATCTGTGTGGAGTTGACATCCTGTGCTGTGTGAGGATGGGGTGAAGAGGTGGGTGGAGCCTCACATCAAGCCTGTGTTGTGTGAGGATAGGGTGAAGAGGTGGGTGGAGCCTCACATCAAGCCTGTGCTGTGTGAGGATGGGGTGAAGAGGTGGGTGGAGCCTCATCAAGCCTGTGCTGTGTGAGGATAGGGTGAAGAGGTGGGTGGAGCCTCACATCAAGCCTGTGTTGTGTGAGGATGGGGTGAAGAGGTGGGTGGAGCCTCACATCAAGCCTGTGCTGTGTGAGGATGGGGTGAAAGGTGGGTGGAGCCTCACATCAAGCCTGTGCTGTGTGAGGATGGGGTGAAAGGTGGGTGGAGCCCACATCAAGCCTGTGCTGTGTGAGGATGGGGTGAAGAGGTGGGTGGAGCCTCACATCAAGCCTGTGCTGTGTGAGGATGGGGTGAAGAGGTGGGTGGGCCTCACATCAAGCCTGTGCTGTGTGAGGAAGGTGGGTGGAGCCTCACATCAAGCCTGTGCTGTGTGAGGATGGGGTGAAGAGGTGGGTGGAGCCTCACATCAAGCCTGTGCTGTGTGAGGATGGGGTGAAGAGGTGGGTGGAGCCTCACATCAAGCCTGTGCTGTGTGAGGATGGGGTGAAGAGGTGGGTGGAGCCTCACATCAAGCCTGTGCTGTGTGAGGATGGGGTGAAGAGGTGGGTGGAGCCTCACATCAAGCCTGTGCTGTGTGAGGATGGGGTGAAGAGGTGGGTGGAGCCTCACATCAAGCCTGTGCTGTGTGAGGATGGGGTGAAGAGGTGGGTGGAGCCTCACATCAAGCCTGTGCTGTGTGAGGATGGGGTGAAAGGTGGGTGGAGCCTCACATCAAGCCTGTGCTGTGTGAGGATAGGGTGAAGAGGTGGGTGGAGCCTCACATCAAGCCTGTGCTGTGTGAGGATGGGGTGAAGGTGACAGGAGCCTCACATTAAGTCTGTGGGATGGGGTGAAAAGGACCTTCAAGCCTGTCTGTGGCCTGGGGTGAAAGGGCAGGTTTCAAGCCTGTCTGCCTGAGGATAGGGTGAAGAGGACAGGAGCCCACATCAAGCCTGTCCTGCCCCAGAAGGGTGAACAGGTGGGTGGACCTTCAAGCCTGTCTATGTGTGAGGATAGGGTGAAGGAGGTGGGTGGAGCCTTCAAGTCTGTGCTGTCTGAGGATGGGGTGAAGAGGTGGTGGAGCCTCACATCAAGCCTGTGCTGTGTGAGGATAGGGTGAAGAGGACAGGACCTTCAAGTCTGTGGTCTGCAGCCGGGAAAAGGACAGACCTTAAAGACCTGCCCATTAAGTCTGTGGTCCTGTCCTAAAGTACCCCCAGCCAGGTCCAGGACCATTGACCAGTAAAGTCACACCTTCCAGAACATTCTATCTGGTGTAAAAAGGACCTTTAGTCTGTGGTCTGCCCCGAGAGAAGGACCTCCTCCAGTCTTGTGGTCTCCCAAAAAAGGACAGGACCTTTAAGTCTGTGGTCTGCCCCAGAAAAGGACCTTAAAGTCTGTGGTCTGCCCCGGAAAAGGACCTTTAAGTCTGTGGTCTGCCCCAGAAAAGGACCTTAAAGTCTGTGGTCTGCCCCAGAAAAGGACCTTAAAGTCTGTGGTCTGCCCCAGAAAAGGACCTTTAAGTCTGTGGTCTGCCCCAGAAAAGGACCTTTAAGTCTGTGGTCTGCCCCGGAAAAAAGGACCTTTAAGTCTGTGGTCTGCCCCGGTAAAGGACAGGACCTTAAAGTCTGTGGTCTGCCCCAGAAAAGGACAGGACCTTAAAGTCTGTGGTCTGCCCCGGAAAAGGACAGGACCTTTAAGTCTGTGGTCTGCCCCGGAAAAGGACAGGACCTTAAGTCTGTGGTCTGCCCCAGAAAAGGACAGGACCTTTAAGTCTGTGGTCTGCCCCAGAAAAGGACAGGACCTTTAAGTCTGTGGTCTGCCCCAGAAAAGGACAGGACCTTTAAGTCTGTGGTCTGCCCCAGAAAAGGACAGGACCTTTAAGTCTGTGGTCTGCCCCAGAAAAGGACAGGACCTTTAAGTCTGTGGTCTGCCCCAGAAAAGGACAGGACCTTAAGTCTGTGGCCTGCCCCGGAAAAGGACAGGACCTTAAGTCTGTGGACCTTTAAGTCTGTGGTCTGCCCCAGAAAAGGACTTTAAGTCTGTGGTCTGCCCCAGAAAAGGACAGGACCTTTAAGTCTGTGGTCTGCCCCAGAAAAGGACAGGACCTTTAAGTCTGTGGTCTGCCCCAGAAAAGGACAGGACCTTTAGTCTGTGGCCTGCCCCAGAAAAGGACAGGACCTTTAGTCTGTGGCCTGCCCCAGAAAAGGACAGGACCTTTAAGTCTGTGGTCTGCCCCAGAAAAGGACAGGACCTTTAAGTCTGTGGTCTGCCCCAGAAAAGGACAGGACCTTTAAGTCTGTGGTCTGCCCCAGAAAAGGACAGGACCTTTAAGTCTGTGGCCTGCCCCAGAAAAGGACAGGACCTTGAAGTCTGTGGTCTGCCCCAGAAAAGGACCTTTAAGTCTGTGGTCTGCCCCGGTAAAGGACAGGACCTTTAAGTCTGTGGCCTGCCCCAGAAAAGGACAGGACCTTTAAGTCTGTGGTCTGCCCCGGAAAAGGACAGGACCTTTAAGTCTGTGGTCTGCCCCAGAAAAGGACCTTTAAGTCTGTGGTCTGCCCCGGTAAAGGACATGACCTTTAGTCTGTGGCCTGCCCCGGTAAAGGACAGGACCTTTAGTCTGTGGCCTGCCCTGGAAAAGGGCACAAAGCTGTTGGTTTTGGGGGTGGAGGTGTAGATGGAGGTGAAGGTGAAGGTGGAGGACTCTACTTCTGCAGGGTTCTCACTAGGCGGACCCTGGGGCTCCTCAAGACTCCTGGGCTCCTTTCTCCGACTTTGTGGCGTCTTTTTGGGACCTATCATCAATCCACAGTGCACTTGTATTGTTGTCCTCCTGTATGTCTTCCCACTGTGGCACAGTGCTGAGTAGTGGGCATGTGATCTCA
>NC_088225.1:28090015-28117515 GCF_036934945.1 Oncorhynchus masou masou | reverse complement strand
CACTCAAAATCTCACGATACATGGCCCCATTCATTCTTTCCTTTACACGGATCAGTCGTCATTGGTACCTTTGCAGAAAAACAGCCCCAAAGCATGATGTTTCCACCCCCCATGCTTCACAGTAGGTATGGTGTTCTTTGGATGCAACTCAGCATTCTTTGTCCTCCAAACACGATTTGAGTCCCTGGCGGCGTAGTGTGTTACTGATGGTAGGCTTTGTTACTTTGGTCCCAGCTCTCTGCAGGTCATTCACTAGGTCCCCCCGTGTGGTTCTGGGATTTTTGCTCATCCTTCTTGTGATCATTTTGACCCCACGGGGTGAGATCTTGCGTGGAGCCCCAGATCGAGGGAGATTATCAGTGGTCTTGTATGTCTTCCATTTCCTAATAATTGCTCCCACAGTTGATTTCTTCAAACCAAGCTGCTTACCTATTGCAGATTCAGTCTTCCCAGCCTGGTGCAGGTCTACAATTTTGTTTCTGGTGTCCTTTGACAGCTCTTTGGTCTTGGCCATAGTGGAGTTTGGAGTGTGACGGTTTGAGGTTGTGGATAGGTGTCTTTTATACTGATAACAAGTTCAAACAGGTGCCACTAATACAGGTAATGGGTGGAGGACAGAGGACAGAGGAGCCTCTTAAAGAAGAAGTAACAGGTCTTTGAGAGCCAGAAATCTTGTTTGTTTGTAGGTGACCAAATACTTATTTTCCACCATAATTTGCAAATAAATTCATTAAAAATCCTACAATGTGATTTTCTGGAATTTTTTTTGCTCATTTTGTCTGTCATAGTTGAAGTGTACCTATGGTGAACATTACAGGCCTCTCTCATTTGTTTAAGTGGGAGAACTTGCACAATTGGTGGCTGACTAAATTACTTTTTTGCCCCACTGTATGTGATCATGGTGTTAATTTCTATATTTTACAGTAAATATCATCCTCACTTTAACCTTACTGTAAGAGGGACATGTTTGTCTGGATAAGTTCCAAAGAGAACCCCTATTTCCTTTTCCAGGTGCTCCCACTGATCTCCGATCAGATTAAAGCCAGATATTGAAGATGTGAAGAGATTCCTTCCGCAATCTGTCTATTAGTCACCTCAAAGCAAATGGATGTGGTCTGACATTGGCTACTCTTATGAGTAAAGCCTGAGTAACACTCTTCTTCCCGCAAATAACCCTCCTCTTCCTGCCACAGGAGAAAAGGGAAGTGGGTGCTGTTGTATATACAAAAATATATATAATCTTGTTTTGAATAAATGTTTCCTTTATGTAACCACAGGTGGCCTTAAGAGCAAAGGTAAGATATTTTCAGGAAGGCACAAAACCCACAAGAATTTAGGAGACTTTACTCATGCAGAAAGCAGTGCAGAAGCATGTCGTTCTGCCTTTTTGTGACAGTGTAAGATGTCTTATGCCTCCTGTAGCATGACAGAGTTATTCTATTCTGTTCTATTGTATTGTAAACTAGAGTCCGTGTGTTCCAGAGGTGGTTCAGTTACCATTTTCCTGACCAGTATCCTTACCCCTCCTAATCTCATGCTCTTCTACTCATTTTGCCACGAGGCTGAGATAAACATTGGCAGTTTTATAGCTAATCTCATGCTCTTCTACTCATTTTGCCATGAGGCTGAGATAAACATTGTCAGTTTTATAGCTAATCTCATGCTCTTCTACTCATTTTGCCATGAGGCTGAGATAAACATTGGTAGTTTTATAGCTAATCTCATGCTCTTCTACTCATTTTGCCATGAGGCTGAGATAAACATTGGCAGTTTTATAGCTAATCTCATGCTCTTCTACTCATTTTGCCATGAGGCAGAGATAAACATTGTCAGTTTTATAGCTAATCTCATGCTCTTCTACTCATTTTGCAATGAGGCTGAGATAAACATTGGCAGTTTTATAGCTAATCTCATGCTCTTCTACTCATTTTGCCATGAGGCTGAGATAAACATTGGCAGTTTTATAGCTAATCTCATGCTCTTCTACTCATTTTGCCATGAGGCTGAGATAAACATTGGCAGTTTTATAGCTAATCTCATGCTCTTCTACTCATTTTGCCATGAGGCTGAGATAAACATTGGCAGTTTTATAGCTAATCTCATGCTCTTCTACTCATTTTGCCATGAGGCTGAGATAAACATTGGCAGTTTTATAGCTAATCTCATGCTCTTCTACTCATTTTGCCATGAGGCTGAGATAAACATTGGCAGTTTTATAGCTAATCTCATGCTCTTCTACTCATTTTGCCATGAGGCTGAGATAAACATTGGCAGTTTTATAGCTAATCTCATGCTCTGCTACTCATTTTGCACATGGGCAGATTTAGACCAAAGTAATTCTTAACAGATAAACATTGTCAGGTTTTATAGCTGGACACTGAGGGAACATGGCTCTTCTACTGGCATTTTACCATGGCCTGAGATAAACATTGGCCTGTGAGGATGGCTGACTCATGACCTGAGCTGACCATTTGGCCATGGGCTGAGATAAACCTGGCAGTTTTACCTGGCCTGACTCATGCTCTTCTGACCTGGCCTGGCCTGGCCTAAAATGCCTGAGATTTGACCTTACCTGACCTGACCTGGCCTGACTTGATGCCTGACCTTACCTGACCTGACCTGGCCCTGACCTTACCTGACCTGACCTGGCCTACCTGACTCTCACATAGGTGACCTGACTGACCTGGCCTGACCAGGCCTGAGCTGACCTGACCTGACCTGGCATGCCTGGCCTGGCCTGGCCTGGACCTGACCTGGCCTGACCTGACCTTACCTGGACCTGGCCTGGCCTGACTTGACCTGACCTGGCCTGACTTGACCTGACCTGGCCTGACTTGACCTGGCCTGGCCTGACCTGGCCTGACGTGATCTGACCTTACCTGACCTGACCTGGCCTGACCAAGAACACCAACTGAGGATATAAATATCCACCTCATGCAGCAATTTCCTCTGAAAGAAAACATTTCAGGTTCTTACCTTGTAATTTATCACAGCCCACTCCGTGGCGCACAAGAGGAAATTTAGCAGAAATTTGACTGATTTAAATCTGATTTAAGTTTTAATGTTCCCTTTGTGCCTGCTCCCATACCCAATAATTCTGTATTTTCTTTGTGACTGTAACTTGTATACAGGTAGACCTGAGAAGCCACATCCCTGAATAGAAGCACCTGCTGCTCATGGTTTTCTGACCTGTGTTCCAAACTAATGCTGTTTTGAAATCAAACGATTTGTACCTACATACTTAAGGCTGAAAAGCCAAAACCTCTCTGATGCAGTGGAAAGAATAAAAGTCATTGAAAGATGAAGTAAGCTTTATGCAACATCTTTTTGAGTGTCAGACCCATCACACCATATTATTTATCTGAATTCACGGGTTTTACGCACCGACCAAACTTCTGGGAGAGCTTCGATGGTCCCTTTTTGATTTCTAGACACACTGAAAGGGAGGAGGGAGAGATAGCCAGGGATGATCATTCCAGATTCCTGGGAGAAAATTCCCAGACCTGGATGCATCTGTGGAAAGTAATCAAGTAGCCCAGTGATGTCATCCTGATAAAAGGCTTGCTGTCAGACAGTTGGCTGGGATGGGCGTGCCCTGGCACAGGACGCTGCGGAGTCCGCCGCTGCACCACAGTAACATGCCAGGGTATGGAGAAGAGGCTGTCAGTGCTTATTGTCTTCTTTCATTATTGGATCCTTCTTCATCCTCGGACTGAAGGAAGAAAAAATACTTGGTCGGTGTAAAGTGGTTGGAATGGGGGGCTGATTGTGCCAACCAACTGTTCAATGTACTGTAACAGAGTTCTGTTCTGACCGAGCGGGGCTCAAACTTATAACCTTCTGCACAACACATGCCACTCAAGAAACACTGTCCATTCCAAAGCATTTCCTGGGTTCGGCGACAGCACTTTGGGTTGACGTCACTCATGTACTATAGCCAACATGCTACAGGCAAGATTCACATCCACTACACTATGCTCGTATTGACTCCATTTTGTACCTGGGTGTGGGACGTTCTGTTGAATGCATACAGATGTAGGATCTTATTTTGACCTATATTGTCAAAGCAAAATAATCATGCTGTTGCTTGATCGGTGGTTAGGATATTAGCTGGCCAAAAGTAGCCTACATGAAAGTGCAATACTGTTAATATAACTGTGTGTTAGCGTGGGTTTTCAGTGAATTTATGTCAATCATGAAGCTTATCTGCATTTCCTATGGTGCAGGAAAATTCTCAGCAACAAAAAAAGTGATCAAATTAAGATCCTACATCTGTAGGACTAAACTGTAGTCTGATATGAAATCATCTTAACCTTCTGCAATGCTACAACTTTAAACGATTTTGTCTTTTCATGGGGTAGGGGGATGAACTGTACGAGTTGAAACACAGGGATATTATTAATAATCTTTTATGTGGCTACTGTCATCCTGACCTGTAATTATAACGTGTAATAGAGGTCTTTTCCATGTCCGCTGAAGCTCTAACATCACGGTACAAACCTGCCTTTCCAAAACAAAGAGACCTGATTATCCCTCCATCTCTATGGAGATGTCTGCATCCCAAGTGGCACCCTGTTCCCTCTATAGTGCACTAGTCAAAAGTAGTGCACTATACAGGTAATAGGGTGCCACTTGGGACATGGAGGGGAAGGTAGAGGGGAAGGAGGGCAGCCTCCTGTCAGATAATAACAGCATGTCGTGTATGATAATTGGTTTCCACTCCCTCCCCTATCCCCACCAACTGTAGGAGAGGGCATCCCAGGGGCTTCCGGTGGTTCAGGCACCAGGCATGTAGTGTAGTGGAAACTCCTGAAGGAGGAGGAGAAGGGGGGGCTCCAGGACTCACGCATTGTTGTCTCTGTGCTATCTTTAACACACACGCACACACACATGGCATGCATACTTGCAGCTTGCAAACACACACATGAAATCTGAAAACAAGGTTATTACAGGAAAAAAAATGGGAAAGAAGGCAACCAAATCTACAGAGACACTGATCCATTCAGAATAGCCAGAGAATCTAGGAGTGAGACTTCATAAAAAGAACACCTGCTAAAACATGGCTATTACATCATATTGATGCTGAGAAAGGGACAAGAAGAAACATTGGCACAAATAACTCTCCAACCCCACTTGCAAAATCAATGCTATGCAAAACCTGTCAATATGACTATTGGGTCACCCCTTGGTAACCAAGGAGACCCAGCAGACCACTAATGGACGCTGTCCTATCTTGAAATACTTTGTTTTTATCTAACAGGCCTGAGATCATCTGAAACCAATATAAGGTCTCCTCTTACGAAATAGGAGCCTGTTGGACAGATGTCTCCAGCCTCTCCTCTTACTCTCCATTGAAGTCCACATCTTAGATGGCACCTCTTGACTCAAGTCAGGATCAAGGTTGTTGACTAATTCTCGGGGTAATATAGAGAACATGTGGTGAAGGGTACATGAAAGGCACAGTGTTAACACCCAAAACTCTCTACATGTTTTCTTTCTTTCTTTCTTTTTTATAGTATTTTTTAACAGTGCTTAAAATGTAAAATAGACTTTAAAGGAACCGGATTCTGGAAATGTCCTGAGTTGAGAGAATGTGTTAGAAGGAGCTACAATGTTTTAAAGGAACCTAAAATGTAGTGCGTACGTAGGTGCATCACACTTAGGGTTGCAACATTCCGGGAACTTTCAATAAATTCCCTGGTATTCCTGAAATCCCGGTTGGAAGATTCCCGGAATCAGGAGGGAATAAGCAGGAATCCAGAATCACGCAACCAGGATTTCTGGAAAACCAGGGAATTTGCAACCCTAATTACACATGCTTCTTTCTCACTAACACTACAGCGTGTCAATTTCATTCAGTGTCACAGACATAGAAATTAAAACATAAAAACACATGGTAATTTCAAAGATAAAGATTTTGCAAACATTAATTCTAAATGTTTCTAAATGTTTCCCTTACACGACCACAATAGCAATAGATTCTAAAGATTTTTTTTTTTAAATGCATTTTGAGCAAACCATCCTAACAAGATCATGAGTTACAGTTTATGACAGTATGACAACAGGAACGTGCAATGACTTTCAAAAGAAGAGCTCTGAAATGTGAGCCAGCCGGGAAATGAAGTGTCAATTATCATATTACCCATAAAGTCTATGAATGTTTCAACAACTTTACAACTAATTCGTAACACCTGAATTGTATTAATCAGATTTCCGTTTTTTCATTTAGTTCCAAGAGTTTTATCAGATTTCCACACTTTAACACTCTGTGGTGTAATACCACTGAATCACAGGTTAGAAGTATGACTGTGACCTCCAGAGGGTTTTAGTAGGGAGGCTAAACTCAAAACGTCCAAACCTGATATCAGAGAAATGGCCTTAAGCTTGTACCTACTGTAACAGCTCGTGAACTATGTGGAGAGAAAAAAAGCGAGGGGTGCCACATTAAAGGAATTTCAAGCAACTATTGTGTGAAATACAAAGGTTTTATAGACGGTGATCTCTCCTTTGTTCTTGGAAGGAGGACCTCCACCTGTTTCTGATGATGTGAGCCACAGCCTGTCCCTTTCAAGAGCCTGATCCCTCCTGATCTCTTTGATGTAACCTGACCTAACAGCTCCAACTAGCAGGATTTGATGATTACGGATATGACGCCGGACAACAGCATGTGAAAATCAAGACTAACAGTCGTGGATAGGGAGGGGTGGGGGAGCAGGAGGAGGGGGGGAGGGGGTTGATGTGTAAAGAGGAGGAGGAGGAGGAGGGGAGGGGGTTGATGTGTAAAGAGGAGGAGGAGGAGGAGGAGGAGGAGGGGGGTTGATGTGTAAAGAGGAGGAGGAGGAGGGGGTTGAGGAGGAGGGGGAGGGGGTTGATGTGTAAGGAGAGGAGGAGGAGGAGGAGGGGGGAGGGGTTGATGTGTAAAGAGGAGGAGGAGGAGGAGGAGGAGGGGAGGGGGTTGATGTGTAAAGAGGAGGAGGAGGAGGAGGAGGGGAGGGGGTTGATGTGTAAAGAGGAGGAGGAGGAGGAGGAGGGGAGGGGGTTGATGTGTGAGGAGGAGGAGGAGGGGAGGGGGTTGATGTGTAAAGAGGAGGAGGAGGAGGAGGGGAGGGGGTTGATGTGTAAAGAGGAGGAGGAGGAGGAGGAGGAGGGGAGGGGAGGGGGTTGATGTGTGAGGAGGAGGAGGAGGGAGGACTCTGGAGGAGGAGGAGGAGGAGGAGGAGGAGGAGGAGGAGGAGAGGGGTTGATGTGACAGAAGAGGAGGAGGAGGAGGAGGAGGGAGGGGGTTGATGTGTAAGGAGGAGGAGGAGGAGGAGGAGGGGAGGGGGTTGATGTAAAGAGGAGGAGGAGGGAGGAGGAGGAGGAGGAGGAGGAGGAGGGGAGGGGGTTGATGTGTAAGAGAGGAGGAGGAGGAGGGGGTTGATGGTGAGGAGGAGTGTTATGTGTGAGGCGCATACTAAGTGCTGGCTCATATTGTTGTGATGTGTCTTAACTCTGAACCAAACAGACAGACAGACAGACAGAAAGCCAGCCACAGACAGACAGACAGACAGACAGACAGACAGACAGACAGACAGACAGACAGACAGACAGACAGGCAGGCAGGCAGGCAGGCAGATAGATAGACAGACAGGCACACAGGCAAACAGGCAGGTGTTCAGATCACATGATGGGCCCTGCCAGCCTAGAATTAAACAGTAAAACCTGTGGATCTGTGGAGGGCACGTGCAACTGATCGCAGATAAAAGACAGGGTTTTGACTTTCACAGGAGGGCTGGAGCCGGAAGGGGGTTGAGGCTGGGGCTAATGGGGCTACGGGGGCACTTCTGAGGGACTGGCTGCCATCGGAACAGCTGGGTCAATTGAATGTCCTAATTCTGGGATTACAGTTGTTGTTTTTTTACAATCGCTAGGACCCATTTCTCAATACTTAGCTCACTTTTTCAAAACTCTTCACACAGTGAGCACAACAGCAGTCTATGTGGACTTACAGTTTTTCTCAATTGCTGAAACACTAAAACCCAAAGTTCTCAGTTGCCTGGACTCATTTAGCTAATTATGCAGTCTGTTGTCAATACCTTAAACCATTTCACATGGTAAAACACAGTCTGTTGTCAATACCTTAAACCATTTCACATGATAAAACACAGTCTGTTGTCAATACCTTAAACCATTTCACATGATAAAACACAGTCTGTTGTCAATACCTTAAACCATTTCACATGGTAAAACACAGTCTGTTGTCAATACCTTAAACCATTTCACATGATAAAACACAGTCTGTTGTCAATACCTTAAACCATTTCACATGGTAAAACACAGTCTGTTGTCAATACCTTAAACCATTTCACATGGTAAAACACAGTCTGTTGTCAATACCTTAAACCATTTCACATGATAAAACACAGTCTGTTGTCAATACCTTAAACCATTTCACATGATAAAACACAGTCTGTTGTCAATACCTTAAACCATTTCACATGGTAAAACACAGTCTGTTGTCAATACCTTAAACCATTTCACATGGTAAAACACAGTCTGTTGTCAATACCTTAAACCATTTCACATGATAAAACACAGTCTGTTGTCAATACCTTAAACCATTTCACATGGTAAAACACAGTCTGTTGTCAATACCTTAAACCATTTCACATGGTAAAACACAGTCTGTTGTCAATACCTTAAACCATTTCACATGATAAAACACAGTCTGTTGTCAATACCTTAAACCATTTCACATGGTAAAACACAGTCTGTTGTTAATACCTTAAACCATTTCACATAAAACACAGTCTGTTGTCAATACCTTAAACCATTTCACATGGTAAAACACAGTCTGTTGTCAATACCTTAAACCATTTCACATGATAAAACACAGTCTGTTGTCAATACCTTAAACCATTTCACATGGTAAAACACAGTCTGTTGTCAATACCTTAAACCATTTCACATGGTAAAACACAGTCTGTTGTCAATACCTTAAACCATTTCACATGGTAAAACACAGTCTGTTGTCAATACCTTAAACCATTTCACATGGTAAAACACAGTCTGTTGTCAATACCTTAAACCATTTCACATGGTAAAACACAGTCTGTTGTCAATACCTTACACCATTTCACATGATAAAACACCATTTGCAGATCTCAATTAGACTTTTCAGCAAGTCTAAACAAATTCTCATTCTCAAAACACATTCTACACTCTAATGCACATGTCATCCATACTGGTAAACACAAGTGGCAACAATCAAATACAAATAGAGAAGACATGTCATTGATTGAACACAACCACTCAAAATTGATTTAACCTGTTTCAAATGAAAGTCTGAGAATGGATTGAAGAAACCATGTGAGAGGACGAGTGAGTATGCGAGGTGGGTGACGAGGAGGAAGAGGAGGATGAAGAGGAAGAGTAAGACAAAGACTGGAAATATCTGATGAAATTCGAGCAACAGTTATAGACCATGTTCTTGTCCATGGACTGACAATGAGGGAAGCAGGACTTAGAGTGCAACCCAATTTGAGCCGATGTTCTGTGTCCACCATAGTAAGTACATTCAGAGAAGAGAACAGGTGCAGGATACTACTGTATTTTTGTAATTGCAAATTTACTTTACTACACTATATGCAGATGTTTCAATAGACATTTGTAAAGTTAATCACTGTATGTGTTGTACTGCATGAATATGTTTTGTAACTGCACAACTACTTTTTGTAGAATTGCAAGGCTGCCACATGCAGGTGGAAGGACAGCTATATTCACTCAGGAGCAAGAGGCCGTTATAGTTGGCCTGGTCCTTCAAGATAATGCAATACGACTCAGAGAAATCCAGGAACGACTGATACAAGACAACACACACTTCCAGGGAATCGACAGTGTGAGCATTTCCATTGACCGTGTCCTCCATCGTAACAGGATGCGAATGAAACGAGTAAACAGAGTACATACAGAGTACCTTCTGAGTGCAACTCACCAAGGGTGAAAGAACTGCGAGCTCAGTATGTGCAAGTAAGTGTACATTCAAAAACATTTACTGTAATCCAGATTGTCTACAGTACTAACACATACTATGTGAATGACATTACTCTTCAGTACATACAATGTATGTGAATCAGAAGCCTAATTGTAGTCTACGGTATAGCACTGTCTCTGTACGACTTACAAAATCCTACATACAGTATATTGTATTTCTACAGACAATATTTGACTTGGAATCCTTGGACAGACCCCATGAGTTCATCTTTGTCGATGAAGCAGGCTTCAATCTAACAAAGAGGAGAAGGAGAGGCTGAAACATGATTGGACAGCGGGCCGTTGTTGAAGTCCCTGGTCAACGAGGTGGCAATGTCACAATCTGTGCTGCTATCAGCAACCATGGTGTTCTACATCACCATGTTACACTCGGGCCATATAACACCCAGCACTTTCTAAGATTTATTGCCAATCTAAGATATATTTTATTTGAGCAGCAGGTTCAAGAGCAGCAGGGTCAAGAGCTAAATGAGAATCCCATTCCCACCTAGAGTATGTGATAGTGTGGGACAATATCAGTTTCCACCGAGCTGCTCAGGTAAGGGAATGGTTTAACATCAATGGGCAGTTTATGAACTTGTACCTCCCTCCATACTCGCCTTTCCTGAATCCGGTTGAGGAGTATTTCTCCTCTTGGAGATGGAAAGTGTATGACAGACAACCCTACACCAGAGTAAAGCTGCTGCAAGCCATGGATTTAGCCTGTGGTGATATAGGTGAGGAATCATGTCAGGGCTGGATACGGCACACAAGAGGCTTCTTCCCCTGTTGCCTCAGGAGGGACAATAGTACTTGTGATGTCGACGAAGTGCTCTGGCCTGACCCAGCCCAAAGACAAGAAGAAGCACATTGATCACGTTTACTCCTTTGATTTTTGTCCCTTTTAGTATGGTATACTGTAGTACAGTGCATTGTAGGCTGTATACTGTACAATGGACAAATTGTATGGCCCTGAACATCGTGCTTTCCATTTATTAACAGTACTGACTGCTCAATAGATTTTGACTGGTTGCAGGTTCATATCAACAAAGAACAAGAATTACAGTATCACAGAGACAAAGGACACGTTTGTGAGATGCAGGGTACAGTACTGTAAAAATAGGGGTACAAGGAGGAGGAAGAACAAAAAAACAAAATTGCAAAGAGCAAAGCAGAGTAGTAATTTCTGATCAATTTTGAGCTACTATGATAGAACATGTTTTCGTTCATCAAAAGACAATGACGGGAAAATATGATTTTTTTTCAGATTAAAAATGTACTTCTCCCTGAGAATTGTATGTTTTGAACAATGTGTTTTCTATTTTTCTGTCTATTGTTTACTGACTGCTTGAGAGTGTATATCATTATGATCACTTTGTTTATGATTTGAGAGCAGTGTTTGATTTTGAACACAGGTAAAACTGTTTTTAGGCGAATGTTTCATTTTGCGAGAGGAGTCAGGGGTCATGTAAATAGTGCTTGAAGATGAGGTTTTGTGTTTAATGTTTTCAGGATATGGAGCATGGTTTCAGAAATTGAGAGAGAGAGAGAGAGAGAGAGAGAGAGAGAGAGAGAGAGAGAGAGAGAGAGAGAGAGAGAGAGAGAGAGAGAGAGAGAGAGAGAGAGAGAGAGAGAGAGAGAGAGAGAGAGAGAGAGAGAGAGAGAGAGAGAGAGAACGAACAGCTGTAATATGCCCAAAGAGTAACCTGTTCCTGGCCCTCCTGGCTTTTAAATCCAGATGAAGATTGGAATATTAGAGCATGAAACGCAGTGGAGACTACTGTGAACAACAGACAAAAAATAACCAGCCTCCAAACCTGTGACTGCATGTGGAAGACTCAGTTGTCAGTTCTTGGTCCTTTAGGGTTTCAGACTGTGTACAGACCTATACTACACAGTGTGCAGGTAGGTGATTCTACACATGTGTGATTCCTGAGTTAATGAAGCAATTAACATCCCATCATGCTTAGGGTCATGTATAAAAATGACACGTTGCCCATTATTTTGGCTACAATGGCTAGAAGAAGAGATCTCAGTGACTTTGAAATAGGGGTCTCAAAAGAGCACAGGGGGTTTAAAAGGTGTGTGTGTGTGTGTGTGTGTGTGTGTGTGTGTGTGTGTGTGTGTGTGTGTGTGTGTGTGTGTGTGTGTGTGTGTGTGTGTGTGTGTGTCTCAGTCACCAGATCTCAATCCAACTGAATACTAATGGAAGATTCTGGAGCGGTGCCTGAGACAGCGTTTTCTAAACAACACACCAGATGATGGAATTTGTCATGGAAGAACAAAGAATGAGGGACTACCTGGTTTTGTCTAATACGAAACACTCATTTTCGCAGCGTTTTCAGTTTCGTGCCCAGTTTTTGCAGCACGACACAACAGTAAAAACAACATATAACAGTAAGCCCACAGACGTGTTAGTTCAGCTTGTCATGAGGACATTTGAAGCAAGGCACCTCTCTTCTCTGGAGTGTGTCAGAGGGGCCATGGTCCATCTGTGAGTGACTTAAGGGTTACATCTCCAGGGATGACATTGAATAACATTTTGGGAGGTATGGGTCAAAGTGACTAGACTCAATCTGTGTCAGACCCTCTCCTTTCTATAGGCCCTAGCAGCATATGTTCTAATCTAAGTTGCCCAATGAATATCAGTCCTGCTGGTGAGTGTAATTTAATATCCAGGTTACTTGGCCGCCTACTCCAAGATTACGTCCCAAACAGAGCCCATGGGGCTGTGGTCAAATGTAGTGCACTGCATAGGGAATAGGTTGTCATTTGGGACTGCCAATCACTTTAGCAGTAGCACATCGATATGGGTCTGTCAGTCCTTGTTGCATGGACCCGTACGTTTGTTTTCTTGTCTGCTTTGTGATGATGTCCTTTCTCCCCTATGGGACAGTTTCCATTCTCTACTGGTATTATTTATCTGTCTAGAATTTCAGATACCTCCACATTTCCTGGTCTATGCTTTGCTGTTCACCTTTGAACAAACTTTGGAGGTTAATAAAGATATCCACGTGCCTCCCATCCAGAACACTTTGTACATATATTATGTTAGCAATGTACATATATATATATTTATCTCCACAACCATTTACAAACATTCACTGGTTGTATGGCTATTCACGCACACAATCATTTTTCTCGAGGCAAGCCTAAATTCGAAATCGAAGTCTATACCCTTCGTCTGTGATTGGTCAACAGTGGGGATTCTTCGAATAAGTGTTTGTTGTCATTTCACTTGAGATATTTTGCACCAAATATCCTAATTTGATGTAAAATTGCGCGACTAAGATCTCCTCGACAAAAACGTCAAAATTAATAGCAGATTTATTGAGAAATCTTAGATGAATTATGACTATTTTGAGGAAGTGTATTCATGCTATGACGTCTCAATATGGACAAACTGTACTTCTCCCACTTTTTTCTAAAGGTCTTTTCAAGCGAAGGTCGAAGGTATGCGAGCACACTCGTTCGGTTCTCCTAGCTGAATTAAGCCAGGCGCCAGAATGCTTCAACCGAAGCATGCAGAAGCCTTAACTCACTTTTGTATTCCAACGGACATTTCAGGTTGGGAAACATTTTTGAAAAAGGGAAACGCATATTAAGGATTTATCAACATTAATGACGCACCTGTTTCCCCAATAGCAATACAGAACGCCATTGTTCTGATGGACCTGTGATTGAGTTTAGAAATGACATTGAGTAAACATTACCAGCTTGAATACTGTTGTACGGTGTTGTCTCAATTGCTGCTTCACTGTCACCTCAGGTCCTGTCATACATTGATCTGTTTACAGAAAATATATTAAGCTGTAGTACAAAAGCAATAGCAGAACATAAGTAGGCTACCGCAAAGAGCACCGTGAGAATGGTAGTTTCCCTAACGCCTTTTCTTGGCACCTCCAAGGCATCAACAGGCACATATGATGCTCATGGAGCTCAAAGGATGCTATGAATTGACACGGAGGTCCGTGAAGGATCTGCTGTGAATCTGTAGCCTACATCTGTCGGAAAACAGGATGATCCATGAGCATGTTCCACTAGTAGCCCTGTTTGCGTTCCAATATAAGGAGAATCTCTTAAAAAATGTTTTTATAATAATAAGTAAGGGGCATCTCTTGGTGTGTCAATCATTGAATCACTGTCACAAGCGAGCGAGTTCCCTAGTTACCGCGTTGCTATATAAACGCGGATGGGGCGGTAGTTAAGCGCAACAGGGAGGGTTCTGCAGAGTTAAGTGTCCCAGCCCATCGGCTCTCTCGAGTCTCGCCGCCCCTAAAGATGATAAAGCTCTCCAGCCGAGGATCCCACAGAGTCCATAAAACACTAATACCTTTATGTGTTTATTGCGCGTGACGGTTAATTAAGACATCATAGCTACCCCCCCCTCCAAGCATAGCGGGAGTAAACCAATTAACATATCAATTATCCTGAGAAAGTGTCAAGTTCTCTAAATAGGACTGTGCTTTTATAAACTTTGAATGCAAATAATTAGGTGTTTATTGATCGTTTTATCTAGGCTCATTTCGAGCCCTACTGATGTATATAGCTTGATTACGCGAAGTTACATTTCTGATATTATATTACATTGTTTATTCCATCATTTGTTGGGACATCCGTTGACAGAAATAAAGGGACAGATAACCTACAGCAGGTAGACAGGGATACACATCTATTTTACACTTACATTAAAGTAGGCTATTTTAGTGCATAGTCTACAAGCCTACTGCCAACATTTTGTATAATGCCTTTTATGCAGTCTAATAGCAATTTTAAAAGGAGTTTGAAAAGTAACAAATGTGACGCATTTCAATTTGGCGATTGGGTTAAAAAGGACAGGGGCGTTTTGCCAAATTCTTCCTGTTATGTTATAATGTGATTGCCGTGCCTAACCTATAGACGAAGTTAAAGACGAGTACATACGTCAAGACAAATAAATAAGCATCCCCTATTGCATCGTGTTGACGACATGGCATGGCACGCATCGTATTTATCCAAGGCAAGCCGTTTGCGGACTGGATCAGATTAAGGATTTGTTCCACATACACAGAGGGACCAACCTTTTAAAAAATATATTTCAACCGCAACCGTGCATTCCAGCGTTAAGGTGAGGGCTTCCCTTCAGGATGCTCAACTTGACTTCAAATATACAGTCGAGCAAGGGTTCTGACAGGGCTGCGAAGGGAGGGAAAGAAGGAGGGTTGGAGGGGAGAGAAAGAGAGTGATGGCTGCTTTGATCTTTAAGGGGCTTTTGTAGATTTAAAAAAGGGTCCGCGTCCACTCTCGCAGATAAACACAACATGCTTAGAGTTGCCCTAAAGCCAACATATTGAAAGTGTCGTTCATTAGGAATAAAGGCTCGCGCACAGCTAGGTAACGTTGAATTATTTTGAAATCTAATCGAAATAAGCATTTATAAACAACACATGTAAAAGCTGAAGATGTTAAACGATAGATAGCTTGAGCAAGGATATTTAGTCGTCAAAATGAAATCATGCCATACATTCTTAGAATAATATAATAATAGCCTTTTCTAAAATGATATCATGACATGACAGTTATTATAGCTAAATAGGAGCAATTGAAGTAATGAAAACGTCTCTTGCGTTCAATTGATAGCGAAGAAGGCTATGGCATAAGAAGTCGTTTAGGAGTAAACTGTGACAAGCGTGAGATTTTGTGTCACTTCATCGTTCACATCAATGGCAACTCATATAGCTTCTGCGCTAGTCTACTTTACGCACTGCCTGCGCTCTAGGGGTGTCCGCGCGCGCCACAATACATCACAGGAAGGCTTTCAACTCGCAACATGAAACACCTGTGGGCACCATTTCAGTATATTAAAAATGAATTAAGAGGAAGTCGGTATATAGCAATCTGTAAAAGATATCCACCACAGTAATAACCTTTGAGGAAATTAAAGAATGCGTGAAGTTAGTATTGCTTTCAGAGAAAAAGTATGTGAGATCAAAGACCGTATCCGTGCATTAATTCATAATAAATGTACAGGGCTATTCAACAATTCAATAAGAGACATGGTAAAAACGATTATTAATAATAATACTACTAATAATAGACGAATCATTTCGATTTCATTTTAATCAAAGTGTAAAACATGTTACATCTATGTCTAACATAATAGTTTGCTACTGGGTTGTTAATCTCCGGTCAGAGTTAGATTTTGTGTTGTGTATTTTTCCCCTCTTGAGTTTTAGGCTAGTGTGTAACAAGGGGTTTATTCTTACTCTATATATGTGTGTGGAATGGGAAACAGGCATTTCAAAGTCAATAAAAAACACCACATCAAATGAAACATCGCGGATGAAAAGAGCCAAAGCACGGACATTTTTTCCCCCTCAATAAATTAAAAGGGGGGAAGTCTGCTACGCTTGATCATGCCCAGCCCAGAGTCCTGCCCTCATCTCTGATTGGATGACGGGTGATAGAAGGGGGGAAAGTTTGAATAAAATTCCAGAGCATGTGATGAGTATTGTCATTTAACTCAAACCCTAAACTTGGTTCAATAGCAGTGACAGTGCGGTAGTGGTTTGAGAACAGAACAGTTTTACGGCTTCGATTAAGATCATCTAGGACACTATTGCTTCTATTTTAGACATTGTTCACATCGACCCATTGAAGCAACTGAATTGTTTTTAATAAATGCATTTAAAAAGTATTTTCCTTGATCATCTGATACAAAACAGTTAGTCTCGGTCGGAGGATAGCAGTGCAACAGTTCGAACCGTGCGTAATTCTCTGCTTCTTTTTCCAATACAATCTCCAAACAGCAAGAATTCTTCCGAAGGAAAACCTTAGACTCGGAAACCATCAAAGGAAGACCTAAACTGCAGGTGGCTCGCGGAAAAGATGACGGCAATGAGATTGATTTCCTGGCTTTTGCTACTGGTGTTTATGCAGTCCGGAGTTTTTGCCGCAAGAAGATTCCGAGGTGGTCGCAACCCGCAACCACGACGGACACCGCCTTCTCCCACATACCGGGACCGGGGTGACACCACGGAGAGTTTCCCTTTGGATTTCACCGCCGTCGAAGAGAACATGGACAACTTCATGACGCAGGTGAAGAACCTGGCGCAGTCCCTCTACCCGTGTTCGGCGCAGAAGCTCGACTATGATATGAAGCTGCACTTTTTGGAAAATACTTCAGTCACGTGCAACGATGGAACTCCAGCAGGGTATTGTATCCTCTTCTCATCTGATGCGTGATTTTTTTTCTTTCGTACAATCGAGGTTTCCAGAAATCTAGCATGTTGAAAGCACAGTCCAAACATGCTTGCCCATTGGATTTTGCTTATCCTTAAGTTTAAGTATAGTTTTTTTGTGATTGAGATATCTACTTTAGATGATAGGATCACAAAAAGGAACATGAGAACGTGTGTTATACAGATGTCCAAGACAGCTGCTGTGCGTCATGGCAGCTTTTCAGCGAATATTTGCGGCCTGGCCTGGCACGTGCATAATGAGCATAGTGCTTGATTCCTGTGGGCATCTTAATCTCATGATGCAGAAGTGATCAAGATTGATATATTTTCCACATTTGGGATCCTTCTACAAGCAATGCAAATCGAATTGGTCCATTATCTTTACGTGTGCGCGACGCGCCAAAATGTGTATAGAGATTTTTTTTATGTACATTGTATTTTTTAAATGAAGATAATATTGGAAAACATACCTATTCATATAAATTCAATCCCAATTTTAATGGAAAATATTATATTGATCTTTATATTGTTTTCATGTTCATCCAAACCAATGTCAGAATTACATATACATTTTCCCATTAAGGAATATAGGCTAATATTTATAAACTGTTATTCACCAATAATATGGTTGTGAGATTGACACCTATTTTCTGTATAGATAAGCACAGCCATTGTGTTGCTCATTAGCCTCAGTATGGTAGCATTTCTAAAATATAATTCTAAAATATATATTCTCTCTGTCTCTGTCTCTGTCTCTCGTTTGTTTTCCATTAATGAGGGATACGCAGGGGAACTAAAAGCATTTGGATATTTAACTGTGTCTGGTACTTCAACAAAGACAACCGGAGGACATAGACCTGGTTAGACCAAATGCTGAACTCAATGGCACAGTGCATGCAGAGACACTACTCAACAGGTTGCATTGGGTTAGAGCCTCCAAATCTTACCAAAGTTAACTGCTTTTATGTTGGATTGTGTGGCTTGTGTAGTATAATATACTATACACATGTACGAAGGCAAATATATTTTTTGCCAGACAGATCCAGTGTAATTGGTTAATATGGTATATTATACATCTAGTCATAGATTAATAAGGTTTAGTATACATCTAGTCATTGGTTAATATGGTTTAGTGTAATATACATCAAGTCATTGAAAGGCTAATACATACAGTATCTATTGAATACTATATATCTGTTTGTTTTTACTGTCAATGTGCCATACCCTACATTCTAAGGCATGTACTCTCGTTGTTCCATACCCTACATTCTAAGGCATGTACTCTCGTTGTTCCATACCCTACATTCTAAGGCATGTACTCTCGATGTTCCATACCCTACATTCTAATCCCCGTATGTTTGATGTTCCATACCATACATTCTAATCCCTGTATGTTTGATGTTCCATACCCTACATTCTAATCTAATCCATACCCTACCTAATCCCCGTATGTTTGATGTTCCATACCCTACATTCTAAATCCCCATACTCTCGATGTTCCATACCCTACGTATGTTTGATGTTTCTAATCCCTATCACCTATCCCCGTATGTTTTGTTTTATATGTTTGATGTTCCATGCCTGTAGATGCTCTATTGGGAGATGCTCTATTGAATGCTATTCTAACCCACTGCAATGATGAGGGATCCAGGTAATAAGGTCAGAGTGTAATACACTGCTATGGAGCACTAGCATGATGCAAGTCTACATGTCTAGTACAGTATGTCTTGTAATATCAGATTGTTGTGCTTATACCCAACAGACAAAACACATGAAATGTGTTCTGACTTAGACATATCGCCGGGCAGTAGGCTACAGTACAGTGTTTATACACGGGTCTTTAATGCCAGTGTGTGACTGGAGGGAGGATGTAGATGTCTCTCACTGGATTTAGCATCCTGTATAAATCCATCGAAATAATTCAACCTGAGTGTCTCATATCCTCCATCCCAAATGGCATCCTATTCCATATATGTCCCCTATTCCAAATGACCCCTCGTCAACAGTAGTGCACCACATAGGGAATAGGGTTCCATTTGGGACAGGCACATAGAGAGTGGCCCACCCAGCCCGTAAAGCTCTTAGCTCTTTAGGATCGCAGTGTGAGTGAGGACACAGAGGCTTTTAGATCTGGCCAGCAGGCCAGAGGTTGGCAGATGTCGTCTCTGTAATAGTCACCTTTGTGTCTATAAATAACCGGATTCTAACACTAATTCCTCCCAGCCAGTTCCTGTCCCTCCCTGGTTCACCCTGTCCCTCCCTGGTTCACCCTGCCCCTCTCTGGTTCACTTTTCCCATCCCTGGTTCACCCTACCATTCTCTGGTTCACCCTGTCCCTCCCTGGTTCACCCTACCGTTCCCTGGTTCACCCTGTCCCTCTCTGGTTCACCCTACCCTTCCCTGGTTCACTCTGCCCCTCGTTTGTTCACCTTTCCCATCCCTGGTTCACCTTTCCCATCCCTGGTTCACCTTTCCCATCCCTGGTTCACCCTGTCCCTCCCTGGTTCACCTTTCCCATCCCTGGTTCACCCTGTCCCTCCCTGGTTCACGCTACCATTCCCTGGTTCACCCTGTCCCTCTCTGGTTCACCCTACCCTTCCCTGGTTCACTCTGCCCCTCGTTTGTTCACCCTGCCCCTCCCTGGCTCACCCTGTCCCACCCTGGTTCACCTTTCCCATCCCTGGTTCACCTGTCCCTCCCTGGTTCACCTTTCCCATCCCTGGTTCACCCTGTCCCTCCCTGGTTCACCCTGTCCCTCCCTGGTTCACCTTTCCCTCCCTGGTTCACCTTTCCCATCCCTGGTTCACCTTTCCCATCCCTGGTTCACCCTGCTCCTCCCTGGTTCACCCTGCTCCTCCCTGGTTCACCCTGCTCCTCCCTGGTTCACCCTGCTCCTCCCTGGTTCACCCTGCTCCTCCCTGGTTCACCCTGTCCCTCCCTGGTTCACCCTGCCCCTCCCTGGTTCACTCTGCCCCTCCCTGGTTCCCTCTGTCCCTCCCTGGTTCCCTCTGTCCCTCCCTGGTTCCCTCTGTCCCTCCCTGGTTCCCTCTGTCCCTCCCTGGTTCCCTCTGTCCCTCCCTGGTTCCCTCTGTCCCTTCCTGGTTCACCCTGCCCCTCCCTGGTTCACCCTGCTCTTCCCTGGTTCACCCTGTCCCTCCCTGGTTCACCCTGTCCCCCCTGGTTCACCCTGCTCTTCCCTGGTTCCCTCTGTCCCTCCCTGGTTCCCATTGTCCCTCCCTGGTTTCCTCTGTCCCTCCCTAGTTTATAGTTATAGTGATAGTTTAGGTAGCTGTATAGTGATAGATCTGTCGTTTATAGTTACAGTGATAGTTTACAGTGATAGTCTGTCCTGGTAGATGTTAGTTAGTGGTGTGTCTGTCCTGGTAGATGTTAGTTAGTGGTGTGTCTGTCCTGGTAGATGTTAGTTAGTGGTGTGTCTGCCCTGCTCTTCCCTGGTTCCCTCTGTCCCTCCTTGGTTCACCCTGTCCCTCCCTGGTTCACCCTGTCCCTCCCTGGTTCACCCTGCTCTTCCCTGGTTCACCCTGCTCTTCCCTGGTTCACCCTGTCCCTCCCTGGTTCACCCTGCTCTTCCTTGGTTCCCTCTGTCCCTCCCTGGTTCCCATTGTCCCTCCCTGGTTTCCTCTGTCCCTCCCTAGTTTATAGTTATAGTGATAGTTTAGGTAGCTGTATAGTGATAGATCTGTCGTTTATAGTTACAGTGATAGTTTAGGTTGTTGTATAGCATTGGAGGCTGCTGAGGGTAGATGATAGTTAGTGGTGTGTCTGTCCTGGTAGATGTTAGTTAGTGGTGTGTCTGTCCTGGTAGATGTTAGTTAGTGGTGTTTCTGTCCTGGTAGATGTTAGTTAGTGGTGTGTCTGTCCTGGTAGATGTTAGTTAGTGGTGTGTCTGTCCTGGTAGATGTTAGTTAGTGGTGTTTCTGTCCTGGTAGATGTTAGTTAGTGGTGTGTCTGTCCTGGTAGATGTTAGTTAGTGGTGTGTCTGCCCTGGTAGATGTTAGTTAGTTAGTGGTGTGTCTGTCCTGGTAGATGTTAGTTAGTTAGTGGTGTTTCTGTCCTGGTAGATGTTAGTTAGTGGTGTGTCTGCCCTGGTAGATGTTAGTTAGTTAGTGGTGTGTCTGTCCTGGTAGATGTTAGTTAGTGGTGTGTCTGTCCTGGTAGATGTTAGTTAGTGGTGTTTCCGTCCTGGTAGATGTTAGTTAGTGGTGTGTCTGTCCTGGTAGATGTTAGTTAGTGGTGTGTCTGCCCTGGTAGATGTTAGTTAGTTAGTGGTGTGTCTGTCCTGGTAGATGTTAGTTAGTGGTGTGTCTGTCCTGGTAGATGTTAGTTAGTTAGTGGTGTTTCTGTCCTGGTAGATGTTAGTTAGTTAGTGGTGTGTCTGCCCTGGTAGATGTTAGTTAGTGGTGTTTCTGTCCTGGTAGATGTTAGTTAGTTAGTGGTGTGTCTGTCCTGGTAGATGTTAGTTAGTGGTGTGTCTGTCCTGGTAGATGTTAGTTAGTGGTGTTTCTGTCCTGGTAGATGTTAGTTAGTGGTGTGTCTGTCCTGGTAGATGTTAGTTAGTGGTGTGTCTGTCCTGGTAGATGTTAGTTAGTGGTGTGTCTGTCCTGGTAGATGTTAGTTAGTTAGTGGTGTTTCTGTCCTGGTAGATGTTAGTTAGTGGTGTGTCTGCCCTGGTAGATGTTAGTTAGTTAGTGGTGTGTCTGTCCTGGTAGATGTTAGTTAGTGGTGTGTCTGTCCTGGTAGATGTTAGTTAGTGGTGTTTCTGTCCTGGTAGATGTTAGTTAGTGGTGTGTCTGTCCTGGTAGATGTTAGTTAGTGGTGTTTCTGTCCTGGTAGATGTTAGTTAGTGGTGTGTCTGTCCTGGTAGATGTTAGTTAGTGGTGTGTCTGTCCTGGTAGATGTTAGTTAGTTAGTGGTGTTTCTGTCCTGGTAGATGTTAGTTAGTTAGTGGTGTGTCTGCCCTGGTAGATGTTAGTTAGTGGTGTTTCTGTCCTGGTAGATGTTAGTTAGTTAGTGGTGTGTCTGTCCTGGTAGATGTTAGTTAGTGGTGTGTCTGTCCTGGTAGATGTTAGTTAGTGGTGTTTCTGTCCTGGTAGATGTTAGTTAGTGGTGTTTCTATCCTGGTAGATGTTAGTTAGTGGTGTTTCTGTCCTGGTAGATGTTAGTTAGTGGTGTGTCTGTCCTGGTAGATGTTAGTTAGTGGTGTTTCTGCCCTGGTAGATGATAGTTAGTGGTGTGTCTGCCCTGGTAGATGTTAGTTAGTGGTGTGTCTGTCCTGGTAGATGTTAGTTAGTGGTGTGTCTGCCCTGGTAGATGTTAGTTAGTTAGTGGTGTGTCTGTCCTGGTAGATGTTAGTTAGTGGTGTGTCTGTCCTGGTAGATGTTAGTTAGTTAGTGGTGTTTCTGTCCTGGTAGATGTTAGTTAGTGGTGTGTCTGCCCTGGTATGTTAGTTAGTGGTGTGTCTGTCCTGGTAGGTTAGATGTTAGTTAGTGGTGTGTCTGTCCTGGTAGATGTTAGTTAGTGGTGTGTCTGTCCTGGTAGATGTTAGTTAGTGGTGTGTCTGTCCTGGTAGATGTTAGTTAGTGGTGTTTCTGTCCTGGTAGATGTTAGTTAGTGGTGTGTCTGTCCTGGTAGATGTTAGTTAGTGGTGTGTCTGTCCTGGTAGATGTTAGTTAGTGGTGTGTCTGTCCTGGTAGATGTTAGTTAGTGGTGTGTCTGTCCTGGTAGATGTTAGTTAGTGGTGTGTCTGCCCTGGTAGATGTTAGTTAGTGGTGTGTCTGTCCTGGTAGATGTTAGTTAGTTAGTGGTGTTTCTGTCCTGGTAGATGTTAGTTAGTGGTGTGTCTGTCCTGGTAGATGTTAGTTAGTGGTGTGTCTGTCCTGGTAGATGTTAGTTAGTGGTGTTTCTGTCCTGGTAGATGTTAGTTAGTGGTGTGTCTGTCCTGGTAGATGTTAGTTAGTGGTGTGTCTGTCCTGGTAGATGTTAGTTAGTTAGTGGTGTTTCTGTCCTGGTAGATGTTAGTTAGTTAGTGGTGTGTCTGCCCTGGTAGATGTTAGTTAGTGGTGTTTCTGTCCTGGTAGATGTTAGTTAGTTAGTGGTGTGTCTGTCCTGGTAGATGTTAGTTAGTGGTGTGTCTGTCCTGGTAGATGTTAGTTAGTGGTGTGTCTGTCCTGGTAGATGTTAGTTAGTGGTGTTTCTGTCCTGGTAGATGTTAGTTAGTGGTGTGTCTGCCCTGGTAGATGTTAGTTAGTTAGTGGTGTGTCTGTCCTGGTAGATGTTAGTTAGTGGTGTGTCTGTCCTGGTAGATGTTAGTTAGTGGTGTGTCTGTCCTGGTAGATGTTAGTTAGTGGTGTGTCTGCCCTGGTAGATGTTAGTTAGTTAGTGGTGTGTCTGCACTGGTAGATGTTAGTTAGTTAGTGGTGTGTCTGTCCTGGTAGATGTTAGTTAGTTAGTGGTGTTTCTGCCCTGGTAGATGTTAGTTAGTGGTGTGTCTGCCCTGGTAGATGTTAGTTAGTTTGTGGTGTTTCTGTCCTGGTAGATGTTAGTTAGTGGTGTGTCTGTCCTGGTAGATGTTAGTTAGTGGTGTGTCTGTCCTGGTAGATGTTAGTTAGTGGTGTTTCTGTCCTGGTAGATGTTAGTTAGTGGTGTTTCTGCCCTGGTAGATGTTAGTTAGTTAGTGGTGTTTCTGTCCTGGTAGATGTTAGTTAGTGGTGTGTCTGCCCTGGTAGATGTTAGTTAGTTTGTGGTGTTTCTGTCCTGGTAGATGTTAGTTAGTGGTGTGTCTGTCCTGGTAGATGTTAGTTAGTGGTGTGTCTGTCCTGGTAGATGATAGTTGGTGGTGTGCCTGTCCTGGTAGATGTTAGTTAGTGGTGTGTCTGCCCTGGTAGATGTTAGTTAGTTAGTGGTGTGTCTGCACTGGTAGATGTTAGTTAGTTAGTGGTGTGTCTGTCCTGGTAGATGTTAGTTAGTGGTGTGTCTGTCCTGGTAGATGTTAGTTAGTGGTGTGTCTGTCCTGGTAGATGTTGTTAGTTAGTGGTGTGTCTGTCCTGGTAGATGTTAGTTAGTGGTGTTTCTGTCCTGGTAGATGTTAGTTAGTGGTGTGTCTGTGGTAGATGTTAGTTAGTGGTGTGTCTGTCCTGGTAGATGTTAGTGGTGTGTCTGTTATGTTAGTTAGTGGTGTTTCTGTCCTAGATGTAGATGTTATGTTAGTTAGTGGTGTGTCTGTCCTGGTAGATGTTAGTTAGTGGTGTGTCTGTCCTGGTAGATGTTAGTTAGTGGTGTGTCTGCCCTGGTAGATGTTAGTTAGTGGTGTGTCTGTCCTGGTAGATGTTAGTTAGTGGTGTGTCTGTCCTGGTAGATGTTAGTTAGTGGTGTGTCTGTCCTGGTAGATGTTAGTTAGTGGTGTGTCTGTCCTGGTAGATGTTAGTTAGTTAGTGGTGTGTCTGTCCTGGTAGATGTTAGTTAGTTAGTGGTGTTTCTGTCCTGGTAGATGTTAGTGGTGTGTCTGTCCTGGTAGATGTTAGTTAGTTAGTGGTGTGTCTGTCCTGGTAGATGTTAGTTAGTTAGTGGTGTGTCTGTCCTGGTAGATGTTAGTTAGTTAGTGGTGTGTCTGTCCTGGTAGATGTTAGATGTCTGTCCTGGTAGATGTTAGTTAGTGGTGTGTCTGTCCTGGTAGATGTTAGTTAGTGGTGTGTCTGTCCTGGTAGATGTTAGTTAGTGGTGTGTCTGTCCTGGTAGATGTTAGTTAGTGGTGTGTCTGCCCTGGTAGATGTTAGTTAGTGGTGTGTCTGTCCTGGTAGATGTTAGTTAGTGGTGTGTCTGTCCTGGTAGATGTTAGTTAGTTAGTGGTGTGTCTGTCCTGGTAGATGTTAGTTAGTTAGTGGTGTTTCTGTCCTGGTAGATGTTAGTGGTGTGTCTGTCCTGGTAGATGTTAGTTAGTTAGTGTTGTGTCTGTCCTGGTAGATGTTAGTTAGTTAGTGGTGTGTCTGTCCTGGTAGATGTTAGTTAGTTAGTGGTGTGTCTGTCCTGGTAGATGTTAGTTAGTGGTGTGTCTGTCCTGGTAGATGTTAGTTAGTGGTTTCTGTCCTGGTAGATGTTAGTTAGTGGTGTGTCTGTCCTGGTAGATGTTAGTTAGTGGTGTGTCTGTCCTGGTAGATGTTAGTTAGTGGTGTGTCTGTCCTGGTAGATGTTAGTTAGTGGTGTGTCTGTCCTGGTAGATGTTACAGTGCCCCGTACTACTGGTAACCTCCATAGATTTTGCAGTGATAGTGTGGTCTGCCCCGTACTACTGGTAACCTCCATAGATGTTGCAGTGATAGTGTGGTCTGCCCCCTACTACTGGTCACCTCCATAGATGTTGCAGTGCTAGTGTGGTCTGCTCCATGCTACTGGTAACCTCCATAGATGTTGCAGTGCTAGTGTGGTCTGCCCCCTACTACTGGTAACCTCCATAGATGTTGCAGTGCTAGTGTGGTCTGCTCCATGCTACTGGTAACCTCCAAGTGTAGCGTAAAATTGGGTATTCTAAGCTTAATCTTAGCTTATTATGTCATGAGTTGAACATGTCATGAAAGATTATCCCTGAGGACGTTAGTGTGAGTCAGTGTCTTGGCAAACACCACACCACTTAGTCTGCTCAACACCACACCACTCAGCCTGCTCTGGCAGTCCTCCCTGTGATTTTATTTGTTATTTTTATGTGATTTAACTCGGCAAAGCAGTTAAGAAGAAATTCTTATTTACAATGACGGCCTACCCCAGCCAAATCCTAACCCGGAAGATGCTGGGCAAATTGTGTGCCGCCCTATGGGACTCCCAATCACGGCCAGTTGTGATACAGCCTGGAATCAAACCAGGGTCTGTAGTGACACCTCCAGCCCTGAGATGCAGTGCCTTAGACTGCCGTGCCACTCGGGAGCCCCAATGATGAGATATGCCTGGCAGCCGCCAGAGTTTCCGGTCCGAGAAGCCGTCTGTCTCAGCTGCAGCCGCATCGTCGTCGGTAAAGAGGAGCGTTCAGATACCGCTGTTCCCTCTAGCTGCCTGACAAAGCTAGGCTTTAGCTCAGTAGGCTAACATGTCTGTTGCTGAAATAACAGTCTCTGAACATCGCAGAAGCAAATAGGGAATAGAATAGCATCATGCCTGCTTCTATGGCCGACTGGGTTTGAATCCAGGCCTCCTGGGTGCTACAAGTCTGTGTTAGCCCTCTGAGCTAAAGCCTAGCCATCACAGAAACATTGTGAGAATCATGCCTGCTTCTAATGGTCTTTTGTAGTGTCTGCTAGTCTGATCCTGTGAAATGGTAGAAATGTTGTTGGGTGACAGAAAGTTAAAGGGATACTTTGGGATTTTGGCAATGAGGCCCTTTATCTACTTCCCCAGAGTCAGATGAAATATTGTTGATGTCTCTGTTTCCAGTATGAAGGAGGTTAAGAGGTAGATTTGCACACAAAGGCTACCTAACGTTAGCACTATGACTGGAAGTCCATGGGTATCTGTTAGCATGCTGTTGCATTGTATTAAAATGCCTTGACAGAACTGTAAACTTATACAATTGCAGTGAATTGATGATTCTGCACTTCACGGTTGTGAGACTATGGGGATTAATTATAGCATTGCCCTCTGGTGGGCAGAGGATGAACAGATCTCCTGAAGTGAATGACTCATGCATCCAGATTGAAAAACTCTTCAGAGTGAATATTTCCTACACTACTGAGCTAAATTCAGCCAAACCAAGCAGTAACTAACTGCCCACCGTAGTTGCTGGACCTGTGCTGAAAAGGAGAATTGAATAGGAAAACATTGACATTTTACCAACATTGACATTTTACCAACATTAACATTTTAGCAACATTTACATTTCAGCTATATATACATTTCAGCCACATTTACATTTCAGCTACATTTACATTTCAGCCACATTTACATTTCAGCTACATTTACATTTCAGCCACATTTACATTTCAGCCACATTTACATTTCAGCTACATTTACATTTCAGCTACATTTACATTTCAGCCACATTTACATTTCAGCACATTTACATTTCCATTTACATTTACATTTCAGCTACATTTACATTTCAGCTAGCTACATTTACATTTCAGCTACATTTACATTTCAGCTACATTTACATTTCAGCAACATTTACATTTCAGCAACATTTACATTTCAGCAACATTTACATTTCAGCTACATTTACATTTCAGCAACATTTACATTTCAGCTACATTTACATTTCAGCCACAT
>NC_088225.1:27979363-28089515 GCF_036934945.1 Oncorhynchus masou masou | reverse complement strand
CTAACTAACATCTACCAGGACAGACACACCACTAACTAACTATCTACCAGGGCAGACACACCACTAACTAACATCTACCAGGGCAGACACACCACTAACTAACATCTACCAGGACAGAAACACCACTAACTAACAACATCTACCAGGGCAGACACACCACTAACTAACTAACATCTACCAGGACAGACACACCACTAACTAACATCTACCAGGACAGAAACACCACTAACTAACTAACATCTACCAGAGACACACCACTAACTAACATCTACCAGGGCAGACACACCACTAACTAACATCTACCAGGACAGACACACCACTAACTAACATCTACCAGGACAGACACACCACTAACTAACATCTACCAGGACAGACACACCACTAACTAACATCTACCAGGGCAGACACACCACTAACTAACATCTACCAGGACAGACACACCACTAACTAACATCTACCAGGACAGACACACCACTAACTAACTAACATCTACCAGGGCAGACACACCACTAACTAACATCTACCAGGACAGAAACACCACTAACTAACATCTACCAGGACAGACACACCACTAACTAACATCTACCAGGACAGACACACCACTAACTAACATCTACCAGGACAGAAACACCACAAACTAACTAACATCTACCAGGGCAGACACACCACTAACTAACATCTACCAGGGCAGAAACACCACTAACTAACTAACATCTAACAGGGCAGACACACCACTAACTAACATCTACCAGGACAGAAACACCACTAACTAACATCTACCAGGACAGAAACACCACTAACTAACATCTACCAGGACAGACACACCACTAACTAACATCTACCAGGACAGACACACCACTAACTAACAACAACCAGGGCAGACACACCACTAACTAACATCTACCAGGACAGAAACACCACTAACTAACATCTACCAGGACAGAAACACCACTAACTAACTAACATCTACCAGGACAGACACACCACTAACTAACTAACATCTACCAGGACAGACACACCACTAACTAACATCTACCAGGACAGACACACCACTAACTAACTAACATCTACCAGGGCAGACACACCAACTAACTAACATCTACCAGGACAGAAACACCACTAACTAACATCTACCAGGACAGACACACCACTAACTAACATCTACCAGGACAGACACACCACTAACTAACATCTACCAGGACAGACACACCACTAACTAACATCTACCAGGAAACACCACTAACTAACATCTACCAGGACAGACACACCACTAACTAACATCTACCAGGACAGACACACCACTAACTAACATCTACCAGGGCAGACACACCACTAACTAACATCTACCAGGACAGAAACACCACTAACTAACTAACATCTACCAGGACAGACACACCACTAACTAACTAACATCTACCAGGACAGACACACCACTAACTAACATCTACCAGGACAGACACACCACTAACTAACATCTACCAGGACAGACAACACACCACTAACACTCTAAGGACTAACATCTACCAGGACAGACACACCACTAACTAACATCTAACTAACTAAATCTACCAGGACAGACACACCACTAACTAACATCTACCAGGGGGAGGGACACACCACTAACTAACATCTACCAGGACAGACACACCACTAACTATCATCTACCAGGGAAGAGCAAACCAGGAGGGAGGAGCCTCCAATGGACAGACAACCAGGGAACAACAACCACCACTAACTAACATCTATAACTAACATCTACCAGTAACTAACTAACATCTACCAGGACAGATCTATCACTATACAGCTACCTAAACTATCACTGTAACTATAAACTAGGGAGGGACAGAGGAAACCAAAGGGACAATGGGAACCAGGGAGGGACAGAGGGAACCAGGGAGGGACAATGGTGAACCAGGGAGGGACAGAGGAACCAGGGAAGAGCAGGGTGAACCAGGGGAGACAGGGTGAACCAGGGAGGGACAGGGTGAACCAGGAAGAGCAGGGTGAACCAGGGAGGGGGTGAACCAGGGAGGGACAGGGTGAACCAGGAAGGGACAGAGGGAACCAGGGAGGGCACAGGGACAGACACACCACTAACTAACATCTACCAACCAGGGACAGACTATCACTGTAAACTATCACTGTAACTATAAACAGATGGGACCTAAGGGTATAACCAGGGAGGGACAGAGGAAACCAGGGGGGAACCAGGGAGGGACAGAGGGAACCAGGGAGGGGTGAACAGGGGGACACCAGGGAGGGAGGAACCAGGGAAGAGCAGAGTGAACCAGGGAGGGGCAGGGTGAACCAGGGAGGGACAGAGGGAACCAGGGAGGGGCAGGGGAACCAGGGAGGGACAGGGTGAACCAGGGAGGGACAGAGGGGGAGGGCAGGGTGAACCAGGGAGGGGCAGAGAGAACCAGGGAGGGACAGGGTGAACCAGGGATGGGAAGGGTGAACCAGGGAGGGGCAGGGTGAACCAGGGAGGGCAGGGTGAACCAGGGAGGGAAGGGTGAACCAGGGAGGGACAGGGTGAACCAGGGATGGGAAAGGTGAACCAGGGAGGGACAGGTGAACCAGGGATGGGAAAGGTGAACCAGGGTGGGACAGGGTGAGCCAGGGAGGGACAGGGTGAACCAGGGATGGGAAAGGTGAACCAGGGAGGGACAGGGTGAACCAGGGATGGGAAAGGTGAACCAGGGAGGGGGCCAGCGTGGGGACAGGGTGAGCCAGGGAGGGGCAGGGTGAACCAGGGAGAGTGAACCAGGGAAGGGTAGGGTGAACCAGAGAGGGACAGGGTGAACCAGGGAATGGAAAGGGTGAACCAGGGAGGGACAGGGTGAACCAGGGATGGGAAAAGGTGAACCAGGGATGGGACAGGGTGAACCAGGGATGGGAAAGGTGAACCAGGGAGGGAGGGATGGGAAAGGTGAACAAACGAGGGGCAGAGTGAACCAGGGAAGGGTGAACCAGAGAGGGACAGGGAACCAGGGAACGGTAGGGTGAACCAGGGAGGGACAGGGTGAACCAGAGAATGGTAGGGTGAACCAGGGATGGGAAAAGTGAACCAGAGAGGGGCAGGGAACCAGGAGGGACAGGGTGAACCAGGGAGGGACAGGAACTGGGGGAGGAATTAGTGTTAGAATCCGGTTATTTATAGACACAAAGGTGACTATTACAGAGACGACATCTGCCAACCTCTGGCCTGCTGGCCAGATCTAAAAGCCTCTGTGTCCTCACTCACACTGCGATCCTAAAGAGCTAAGAGCTTTACGGGCTGGGTGGGCCACTCTCTATGTGCCTGTCCCAAATGGAACCCTATTCCCTATGTGGTGCACTACTGTTGACGAGGGGTCATTTGGAATAGGGGACATATATGGAATAGGATGCCATTTGGGATGGAGGATATGAGACACTCAGGTTGAATTATTTCGATGGATTTATACAGGATGCTAAATCCAGTGAGAGACATCTACATCCTCCCTCCAGTCACACACTGGCATTAAAGACCCGTGTATAAACACTGTACTGTAGCCTACTGCCCGGCAATATGTCTAAGTCAGAACACATTTCATGTGTTTTGTCTGTTGGGTATAAGCACAACAATCTGATATTACGAGACATACTGTACTAGACATGTAGACTTGCATCATGCTAGTGCTCCATAGCAGTGTATTACACTCTGACCTTATTACCTGGATCCCTCATCATTGCAGTGGGTTAGAATAGCATTCACCTCCCAATAGAGCATCTACAGGCATGCTCGCTATAAAACAAATATAGGTGATAGGGATTAGAAAGTAGGGTATGGAACATCGAGAGTATGGGGATTAGAATGTAGGGTATGGAACATCAAACATACGGGGATTAGAATGTAGGGTATGGAACATCAAACATACGGGGATTAGAATGTAGGGTATGGAACATCAAACATACGGGGATTAGAATGTAGGGTATGGAACATCAAACATACAGGGATTAGAATGTAGGGTATGGAACATTGACAGTAAAAACAAACAGATATATAGTATTCAATAGATACTGTATGTATTTAGCCTTTCAATGACTTGATGTATATTACACAAACCATATTAACATGACTAGAATGTATACTAAACCATTTTACTATGACTAGAGAATGTAGGGTAACATTGACAGTAAAAACAAACAGATATATAGTATTCAATAGATACAATTACAATGACTTGATGTATATTACACTAAACCATATTAACCAATGACAAATACTAAACCTATTAATCTATGACTAGATGTATAATATACCATATTAACCAATTACACTGGATCTGTCTGGCAAAAAATATATTTGCCTTCGTATATAGTATATTATACAAGCCACACAATCCAACATAAAAGCAGTTAACTTTGGTAAGATTTGGAGGCTCTAACCCAATGCAACCTGTTGAGTAGTGTCTCTGCATGCACTGTGCCATTGAGTTCAGCATTTGGTCTAACCAGGTCTATGTCCTCCGGTTGTCTTTGTTGAAGTACCAGACACAGTTAAATATCCAAATGCTTTTAGTTCCCCTGCGTATCCCTCATTAATGGAAAACAACCGAGAGAGACAGAGACAGAGACAGACAGAGACAGAGAGAGAGAGACAGAGACAGAGAGAATATATGTTTTAGAATTATATTTTAGAAATGCTACCATACTGAGGCTAATGAGCAACACAATGGCTGTGCTTATCTATACAGAAAATAGGTGTCAATCTCACAACCATATTATTGGTGAATAACAGTTTATAAATATTAGCCTATATTCCTTCATGGGAAAATGTATATGTAATTCTGACATTGGTTTGGATGAACATGAAAACAATATAAAGATCAATATAATATTTTCCATTAAAATTGGGATTGAATTTATATGAATAGGTATGTTTTCCAATATTATCTTCATTTAAAAAATACAATGTACATAAAAAAAATCTCTATACACATTTTGGCGCGTCGCGCACACGTAAAGATAATGGACCAATTCGATTTGCATTGCTTGTAGAAGGATCCCAAATGTGGAAAATATATCAATCTTGATCACTTCTGCATCATGAGATTAAGATGCCCACAGGAATCAAGCACTATGCTCATTATGCACGTGCCAGGCCAGGCCGCAAATATTCGCTGAAAAGCTGCCATGACGCACAGCAGCTGTCTTGGACATCTGTATAACACACGTTCTCATGTTCCTTTTTGTGATCCTATCATCTAAAGTAGATATCTCAATCACAAAAAAACTATACTTAAACTTAAGGATAAGCAAAATCCAATGGGCAAGCATGTTTGGACTGTGCTTTCAACATGCTAGATTTCTGGAAACCTCGATTGTACGAAAGAAAAAAATCACGCATCAGATGAGAAGAGGATACAATACCCTGCTGGAGTTCCATCGTTGCACGTGACTGAAGTATTTTCCAAAAAGTGCAGCTTCATATCATAGTCGAGCTTCTGCGCCGAACACGGGTAGAGGGACTGCGCCAGGTTCTTCACCTGCGTCATGAAGTTGTCCATGTTCTCTTCGACGGCGGTGAAATCCAAAGGGAAACTCTCGGTGGTGTCACCCCGGTCCCGGTATGTGGGAGAAGGCGGTGTCCGTCGTGGTTGCGGGTTGCGACCACCTCGGAATCTTCTTGCGGCAAAAACTCCGGACTGCATAAACACCAGCAGCAAAAGCCAGGAAATCAATCTCATTGCCGTCATCTTTTCCGCGAGCCACCTGCAGTTTAGGTCTTCCTTTGATGGTTTCCGAGTTTAAGGTTTTCCTTCGGAAGAATTCTTGCTGTTTGGAGATTGTATTGGAAAAAGAAGCAGAGAATTACGCACGGTTCGAACTGTTGCACTGCTATCCTCCGACCGAGGCTAACTGTTTTGTATCAGATGATCAAGGAAAATACTTTTTAAATGCATTTATTAAAAACAATTCAGTTGCTTCAATGGGTCGATGTGAACAATGTCTAAAATAGAAGCAATAGTTTCCTAGATGATCTTAATCGAAGCCGTAAAACTGTTCTGTTCTCAAACCACTACCGCACTGTCACTGCTATTGAACCAAGTTTAGGGTTTGAGTTAAATGACAATACTCATCACATGCTCTGGAATTTTATTCAAACTTTCCCCCCTTCTATCACCCGTCATCCAATCAGAGAGGAGGGCAGGACTCTGGGCTGGGCATGATCAAGCGTAGCAGACTTCCCCCATTTTAATTTATTGAGGGGGAAAAAATGTCCGTGCTTTGGCTCTTTTCATCCGCGATGTTTCATTTGATGTGGTGTTTTTTATTGACTTTGAAATGCCTGTTTCCCATTCCACACACATATATAGAGTAAGAATAAGCCCCTTGTTACACACTAGCCTAAAACTCAAGAGGGGAAAAATACACAACACAAAATCTAACTCTGACCGGAGATTATCAACCCAGTAGCAAACTATTATGTTAGACATAGATGTAACATGTTTTACACTTTGATTAAAATGAAATCGAAATTATTCGTCTATTATTAGTAGTATTATTATTAATAATCGTTTTTACCATGTCTCTTATTGAATTGTTGAATAGCCCTGTACATGTATTATGAATTAATGCACGGATACGGTCTTTGATCTCACATACTTTTTCTCTGAAAGCAATACTAACTTCACGCATTCTTTAATTTCCTCAAAGGTTATTACTGTGGTGGATATCTTTTACAGATTGCTATATACCGACTTCCTCTTAATTCATTTTTAATATACTGAAATGGTGCCCACAGGTGTTTCATGTTGCGAGTTGAAAGCCTTCCTGTGATGTATTGTGGCGCGCGCGGACACCCCTAGAGCGCAGGCAGTGCGTAAAGTAGACTAGCGCAGAAGCTATATGAGTTGCCATTGATGTGAACGATGAAGTGACACAAAACCTCACGCTTGTCACAGTTTACTCCTAAACGACTTCTTATGCCATAGCCTTCTTCGCTATCAATTGAACGCAAGAGACGTTTTCATTACTTCAATTGCTCCTATTTAGCTATAATAACTGTCATGTCATGATATCATTTTAGAAAAGGCTATTATTATATTATTCTAAGAATGTATGGCATGATTTCATTTTGACGACTAAATATCCTTGCTCAAGCTATCTATCGTTTAACATCTTCAGCTTTTACATGTGTTGTTTATAAATGCTTATTTCGATTAGATTTCAAAATAATTCAACGTTACCTAGCTGTGCGCGAGCCTTTATTCCTAATGAACGACACTTTCAATATGTTGGCTTTAGGGCAACTCTAAGCATGTTGTGTTTATCTGCGAGAGTGGACGCGGACCCTTTTTTAAATCTACAAAAGCCCCTTAAAGATCAAAGCAGCCATCACTCTCTTTCTCTCCCCTCCAACCCTCCTTCTTTCCCTCCCTTCGCAGCCCTGTCAGAACCCTTGCTCGACTGTATATTTGAAGTCAAGTTGAGCATCCTGAAGGGAAGCCCTCACCTTAACGCTGGAATGCACGGTTGCGGTTGAAATATATTTTTTTAAAGGTTGGTCCCTCTGTGTATGTGGAACAAATCCTTAATCTGATCCAGTCCGCAAACGGCTTGCCTTGGATAAATACGATGCGTGCCATGCCATGTCGTCAACACGATGCAATAGGGGATGCTTATTTATTTGTCTTGACGTATGTACTCGTCTTTAACTTCGTCTATAGGTTAGGCACGGCAATCACTTTATAACATAACCGGAAGAATTTGGCAAAACGCCCCTGTCCTTTTTAACCCAATCGCCAAATTGAAATGCGTCACATTTGTTACTTTTCAAACTCCTTTTAAAATTGCTATTAGACTGCATAAAAGGCATTATACAAAATGTTGGCAGTAGGCTTGTAGACTATGCACTAAAATAGCCTACTTTAATGTAAGTGTAAAATAGATGTGTATCCCTGTCTACCTGCTGTAGGTTCTCTGTCCCTTTATTTCTGTCAACGGATGTCCCAACAAATGATGGAATAAACAATGTAATATAATATCAGAAATGTAACTTCGCGTAATCAAGCTATATACATCAGTAGGGCTCGAAATGAGCCTAGATAAAACGATCAATAAACACCTAATTTGCATTCAAAGTTTATAAAAGCACAGTCCTATTTAGGGAACTTGACACTTTCTCAGGATAATTGATATGTTAATTGGTTTACTCCCGCTATGCTTGGAGGGGGGGGTAGCTATGATGTCTTAATTAACCGTCACGCGCAATAAACACATAAAGGTATTAGTGTTTTATGGACTCTGTGGGATCCTCGGCTGGAGAGCTTTATCATCTTTAGGGGCGGCGAGACTCGAGAGAGCCGATGGGCTGGGACACTTAACTCTGCAGAACCCTCCCTGTTGCGCTTAACTACCGCCCCATCCGCGTTTATATAGCAACGCGGTAACTAGGGAACTCGCTCGCTTGTGACAGTGATTCAATGATTGACACACCAAGAGATGCCCCTTACTTATTATTATAAAAACATTTTTTAAGAGATTCTCCTTATATTGGAACGCAAACAGGGCTACTAGTGGAACATGCTCATGGATCATCCTGTTTTCCGACAGATGTAGGCTACAGATTCACAGCAGATCCTTCACGGACCTCCGTGTCAATTCATAGCATCCTTTGAGCTCCATGAGCATCATATGTGCCTGTTGATGCCTTGGAGGTGCCAAGAAAAGGCGTTAGGGAAACTACCATTCTCACGGTGCTCTTTGCGGTAGCCTACTTATGTTCTGCTATTGCTTTTGTACTACAGCTTAATATATTTTCTGTAAACAGATCAATGTATGACAGGACCTGAGGTGACAGTGAAGCAGCAATTGAGACAACACCGTACAACAGTATTCAAGCTGGTAATGTTTACTCAATGTCATTTCTAAACTCAATCACAGGTCCATCAGAACAATGGCGTTCTGTATTGCTATTGGGGAAACAGGTGCGTCATTAATGTTGATAAATCCTTAATATGCGTTTCCCTTTTTCAAAAATGTTTCCCAACCTGAAAGGTCCTTTGGAATACAAAAGTGAGTTAAGGCTTCTGCATGCTTCGGTTGAAGCATTCTGGCGCCTGGCTTAATTCAGCTAGGAGAACCGAACGAGTGTGCTCGCATACCTTCGACCTTCGCTTGAAAAGACCTTTAGAAAAAAGTGGGAGAAGTACAGTTTGTCCATATTGAGACGTCATAGCATGAATACACTTCCTCAAAATAGTCATAATTCATCTAAGATTTCTCAATAAATCTGCCATTAATTTTGACGTTTTTGTCGAGGAGATCATAGTCGCGCAATTTGACATCATATTAGGATGTTTGGTGCAAAATTTCTCAAGTGAAATGACAACAAACACTTATTCGAAGAATCCCCACTGTTGACCAATCACAGATGAAGGGTATAGACTTCGATTTCGAATTTAGGCTTGCCTCGAGAAAAATGGTTGTGTGCATGAATAGCCATAAAACCAGTGAATGTTTGTAAATGGTTGTGGAGATAAATATATATATATGTACATTGCTAACATAATATATGTACAAAGTGTTCCGGATGGGAGGCATGTGGACATCTTTATTAACCTCCAAAGTGTGTACAAAGGTGAACAGCAAAGCATAGACCAGGAAATGTGGAGGTATCTGAAATTCTAGACAGATAAATAATACCAGTAGAGAATGGAAACTGTCCCATAGGGGAGAAAGGACATCACAAAGCAGACAAGAAAACAAACGTACGGGTCCATGCAACAAGGACTGACAGACCCATATCGATGTGCTACTGCTAAAGTGATTGGCAGTCCCAAATGACAACCTATTCCCTATGCAGTGCACTACATTTGACCACAGCCCCATGGGCTCTGTTTGGGACGTAATCTTGGAGTAGGCGGCCAAGTAACCTGGATATTAAATTACACTCACCAGCAGGACTGATATTCATTGGGCAACTTAGATTAGAACATGTGCTGCTAGGGCCTATAGAAAGGAGAGGGTCTGACACAGATTGAGTCTAGTCACTTTGACCCATACCTCCCAAAATGTTATTCAATGTCATCCCTGGAGATGTAACCCTTAAGTCACTCACAGATGGACCATGGCCCCTCTGACACACTCCAGAGAAGAGAGGTGCCTTGCTTCAAATGTCCTCATGACAAGCTGAACTAACACGTCTGTGGGCTTACTGTTATATGTTGTTTTTACTGTTGTGTCGTGCTGCAAAAACTGGGCACGAAACTGAAAACGCTGCGAAAATGAGTGTTTCGTATTAGACAAAACCAGGTAGTCCCTCATTCTTTGTTCTTCCATGACAAATTCCATCATCTGGTGTGTTGTTTAGAAAACGCTGTCTCAGGCACCGCTCCAGAATCTTCCATTAGTATTCAGTTGGATTGAGATCTGGTGACTGAGACACACACACACACACACACACACACACACACACACACACACACACACACACACACACACACACACACACACACACACACACACACACACACACACACCTTTTAAACCCCCTGTGCTCTTTTGAGACCCCTATTTCAAAGTCACTGAGATCTCTTCTTCTAGCCATTGTAGCCAAAATAATGGGCAACGTGTCATTTTTATACATGACCCTAAGCATGATGGGATGTTAATTGCTTCATTAACTCAGGAATCACACATGTGTAGAATCACCTACCTGCACACTGTGTAGTATAGGTAGGTCTGTACACAGTCGGAAACCCTAAAGGACCAAGAACTGACAACTGAGTCTTCCACATGCAGTCACAGGTTTGGAACCTGGTTATTTTTTGTCTGTTGTTCACAGTAGTCTCCACTGCGTTTCATGCTCTAATTTTCCAATCTTCATCTGGATTTAAAAGCCAGGAGGGTCAGGAACAGGTTACTCTTCGGGCATATTACAGCTGTTCTCTCTCTCTCTCTCTCTCTCTCTCTCTCTCTCTCTCTCTCTCTCTCTCTCTCTCTCTCTCTCTCTCTCTCTCTCTCTCTCTCTCTCTCTCTCTCAATTTCTGAAACCTTGCTCCATATCCTGAAAACATTAAACACAAAACCTCATCTTCAAGCACTATTTACATGACCCCTGACTCCTCTCGCAAAATGAAACATTCGCCTAAAAACAGTTTTACCTGTGTTCAAAATCAAACACTGCTCTCAAATCATAAACAAAGTGATCATAATGATATACACTCTCAAGCAGTCAGTAAACAATAGACAGAAAAATAGAAAACACATTGTTCAAAACATACAATTCTCAGGGAGAAGTACATTTTTAATCTGAAAAAAATCATATTTTCCCGTCATTGTCTTTTGATGAACGAAAACATGTTCTATCATAGTAGCTCAAAATTGATCAGAAATTACTACTCTGCTTTGCTCTTTGCAATTTTGTTTTTTTGTTCTTCCTCCTCCTTGTACCCCTATTTTTACAGTACTGTACCCTGCATCTCACAAACGTGTCCTTTGTCTCTGTGATACTGTAATTCTTGTTCTTTGTTGATATGAACCTGCAACCAGTCAAAATCTATTGAGCAGTCAGTACTGTTAATAAATGGAAAGCACAATGTTCAGGCCCATACAATTTGTCCATTGTACAGTATACAGCCTACAATGCACTGTACTACAGTATACCATACTAAAAGGGACAAAAATCAAAGGAGTAAACGTGATCAATGTGCTTCTTCTTGTCTTTGGGCTGGGTCAGGCCAGAGCACTTCGTCGACATCACAAGTACTATTGTCCCTCCTGAGGCAACAGGGGAAGAAGACTCTTGTGTGCCGTATCCAGCCCTGACATGATTCCTCACCTATATCACCACAGGCTAAATCCATGGCTTGCAGCAGCTTTACTCTGGTGTAGGGTTGTCTGTCATACACTTTCCATCTCCAAGAGGAGAAATACTCCTCAACCGGATTCAGGAAAGGCGAGTATGGAGGGAGGTACAAGTTCATAAACTGCCCATTGATGTTAAACCATTCCCTTACCTGAGCAGCTCGGTGGAAACTGATATTGTCCCACACTATCACATACTCTAGGTGGGAATGGGATTCTCATTTAGCTCTTGACCCTGCTGCTCTTGAACCTGCTGCTCAAATAAAATATATCTTAGATTGGCAATAAATCTTAGAAAGTGCTGGGTGTTATATGGCCCGAGTGTAACATGGTGATGTAGAACACCATGGTTGCTGATAGCAGCACAGATTGTGACATTGCCACCTCGTTGACCAGGGACTTCAACAACGGCCCGCTGTCCAATCATGTTTCAGCCTCTCCTTCTCCTCTTTGTTAGATTGAAGCCTGCTTCATCGACAAAGATGAACTCATGGGGTCTGTCCAAGGATTCCAAGTCAAATATTGTCTGTAGAAATACAATATACTGTATGTAGGATTTTGTAAGTCGTACAGAGACAGTGCTATACCGTAGACTACAATTAGGCTTCTGATTCACATACATTGTATGTACTGAAGAGTAATGTCATTCACATAGTATGTGTTAGTACTGTAGACAATCTGGATTACAGTAAATGTTTTTGAATGTACACTTACTTGCACATACTGAGCTCGCAGTTCTTTCACCCTTGGTGAGTTGCACGCAAAAGGTACTCTGTATGTACTCTGTTTACTCGTTTCATTCGCATCCTGTTACGATGGAGGACACGGTCAATGGAAATGCTCACACTGTCGATTCCCTGGAAGTGTGTGTTGTCTTGTATCAGTCGTTCCTGGATTTCTCTGAGTCGTATTGCATTATCTTGAAGGACCAGGCCAACTATAACGGCCTCTTGCTCCTGAGTGAATATAGCTGTCCTTCCACCTGCATGTGGCAGCCTTGCAATTCTACAAAAAGTAGTTGTGCAGTTACAAAACATATTCATGCAGTACAACACATACAGTGATTAACTTTACAAATGTCTATTGAAACATCTGCATATAGTGTAGTAAAGTAAATTTGCAATTACAAAAATACAGTAGTATCCTGCACCTGTTCTCTTCTCTGAATGTCCTTACTATGGTGGACACAGAACATCGGCTCAAATTGGGTTGCACTCTAAGTCCTGCTTCCCTCATTGTCAGTCCATGGACAAGAACATGGTCTATACCTGTTGCTCGAATTTCATCAGATATTTCCAGTCTTTGTCTTACTCTTCCTCTTCATCCTCCTCTTCCTCCTCGTCACCCACCTCGCATACTCACTCGTCCTCTCACATGGTTTCTTCAATCCATTCTCAGACTTTCATTTGAAACAGGTTAAATCAATTTTGAGTGGTTGTGTTCAATCAATGACATGTCTTCTCTATTTGTATTTGATTGTTGCCACTTGTGTTTACCAGTATGGATGACATGTGCATTAGAGTGCAGAATGTGTTTTGAGAATGAGAATGTGTTTAGACTTTTGCTGAAAAGTCTAATTGAGATCTGCAAATGGTGTTTTATCATGTGAAATGGTGTAAGGTATTGACAACAGACTGTGTTTTACCATGTGAAATGGTTTAAGGTATTGACAACAGACTGTGTTTTACCATGTGAAATGGTTTAAGGTATTGACAACAGACTGTGTTTTACCATGTGAAATGGTTTAAGGTATTGACAACAGACTGTGTTTTATCATGTGAAATGGTTTAAGGTATTGACAACAGACTGTGTTTTACCATGTGAAATGGTTTAAGGTATTGACAACAGACTGTGTTTTATCATGTGAAATGGTTTAAGGTATTGACAACAGACTGTGTTTTACCATGTGAAATGGTTTAAGGTATTGACAACAGACTGTGTTTTATCATGTGAAATGGTTTAAGGTATTGACAACAGACTGTGTTTTACCATGTGAAATGGTTTAAGGTATTGACAACAGACTGTGTTTTATCATGTGAAATGGTTTAAGGTATTGACAACAGACTGTGTTTTACCATGTGAAATGGTTTAAGGTATTGACAACAGACTGTGTTTTACCATGTGAAATGGTTTAAGGTATTGACAACAGACTGTGTTTTACCATGTGAAATGGTTTAAGGTATTGACAACAGACTGTGTTTTACCATGTGAAATGGTTTAAGGTATTGACAACAGACTGTGTTTTACCATGTGAAATGGTTTAAGGTATTGACAACAGACTGTGTTTTATCATGTGAAATGGTTTAAGGTATTGACAACAGACTGTGTTTTATCATGTGAAATGGTTTAAGGTATTGACAACAGACTGTGTTTTACCATGTGAAATGGTTTAAGGTATTGACAACAGACTGTGTTTTACCATGTGAAATGGTTTAAGGTATTGACAACAGACTGTGTTTTACCATGTGAAATGGTTTAAGGTATTGACAACAGACTGTGTTTTACCATGTGAAATGGTTTAAGGTATTGACAACAGACTGTGTTTTATCATGTGAAATGGTTTAAGGTATTGACAACAGACTGTGTTTTATCATGTGAAATGGTTTAAGGTATTGACAACAGACTGCATAATTAGCTAAATGAGTCCAGGCAACTGAGAACTTTGGGTTTTAGTGTTTCAGCAATTGAGAAAAACTGTAAGTCCACATAGACTGCTGTTGTGCTCACTGTGTGAAGAGTTTTGAAAAAGTGAGCTAAGTATTGAGAAATGGGTCCTAGCGATTGTAAAAAAACAACAACTGTAATCCCAGAATTAGGACATTCAATTGACCCAGCTGTTCCGATGGCAGCCAGTCCCTCAGAAGTGCCCCCGTAGCCCCATTAGCCCCAGCCTCAACCCCCCTTCCGGCTCCAGCCCTCCTATGAAAGTCAAAACCCTGTCTTTTATCTGCGATCAGTTGCACGTGCCCTCCACAGATCCACAGGTTTTACTGTTTAATTCTAGGCTGGCAGGGCCCATCATGTGATCTGAACACCTGCCTGTTTGCCTGTGTGCCTGTCTGTCTATCTATCTGCCTGCCTGCCTGCCTGCCTGCCTGCCTGTCTGTCTGTCTGTCTGTCTGTCTGTCTGTCTGTCTGTCTGTCTGTCTGTCTGTCTGTCTGTCTGTCTGGCTGTCTGTCTGTCTGTCTGTCTGTCTGTCTGTCTGTTTGGTTCAGAGTTAAGACACATCACAACAATATGAGCGCACTTAGTATGCGCTAACACTCCTCCTCCTCACACATCAACCTCCTCCTCCTCCTCTTTACACATCAACCCCCTCCCCTCCTCCTCCTCCTCCTCCTCCTCCTCCTCCTCTTTACCATCAACCCCCCCTCCCCCTCCCTCCTCCTCCTCCTCTCTTAACTCCCTCCCTTTCCTCCTCCTCCTCATCAACCCCCTCCCCCTCCTCCTCCTCCTCCTCCTCCTCCTCCTCTTCCTACACATCAACCCCCTCCCCTCCTCCTCCTCCTCCTCCTCTTTACACATCAACCCCCTCCCCTCCTCCTCCTCCTCCTCTTTACACATCAACCCCCTCCCTCCTCTCCTCCTCCTCTTTACACATCAACCCCCCCCTCCCTCCTCCTCCTCCTCCTCCTCTTTACACATCAACCCCCTCCCCCTCCTCCTTTACACATCAACCCCCCCCCTCCTCCCCTCCTCCTCCTCCTCCCTCCTCCTTCTTTACACATCAACCCCCTCCCCTCCCTCCCTCCTCCTTTTTACACATCAACCCCCTCCCCTCCTCCTCCTCCTCCTCCTCCTCCTTTACACATCAACCCCCTCTCCTCCTCCTCCTCCTCCTCTTTACACATCAACCCCTCCCTCCTCCTCCTCCTCCTCCTCTTTCCTCCTCCTCACACATCACCCCTCCTCCTCCTCACACATCAACCCCCTCCCCTCCTCCTCCTCCTCCTCCTCTTTACACATCAACCCCCTCCCCTCCTCCTCCTCCTTTCCTCACATCAACCCCCTCCCCCTCCTCCTCCTCCTCCTCTTTACACATCAACCCCCTCCCCCTCCTCCTGCTCCCCCCCCTCCCTATCCACGACTGTTAGTCTTGATTTTCACATGCTGTTGTCCGGCGTCATATCCGTAATCATCAAATCCTGCTAGTTGGAGCTGTTAGGTCAGGTTACATCAAAGAGATCAGGAGGGATCAGGCTCTTGAAAGGGACAGGCTGTGGCTCACATCATCAGAAACAGGTGGAGGTCCTCCTTCCAAGAACAAAGGAGAGATCACCGTCTATAAAACCTTTGTATTTCACACAATAGTTGCTTGAAATTCCTTTAATGTGGCACCCCTCGCTTTTTTCTCTCCACATAGTTCACGAGCTGTTACAGTAGGTACAAGCTTAAGGCCATTTCTCTGATATCAGGTTTGGACGTTTTGAGTTTAGCCTCCCTACTAAAACCCTCTGGAGGTCACAGTCATACTTCTAACCTGTGATTCAGTGGTATTACACCACAGAGTGTTAAAGTGTGGAAATCTGATAAAACTCTTGGAACTAAATGAAAAAACGGAAATCTGATTAATACAATTCAGGTGTTACGAATTAGTTGTAAAGTTGTTGAAACATTCATAGACTTTATGGGTAATATGATAATTGACACTTCATTTCCCGGCTGGCTCACATTTCAGAGCTCTTCTTTTGAAAGTCATTGCACGTTCCTGTTGTCATACTGTCATAAACTGTAACTCATGATCTTGTTAGGATGGTTTGCTCAAAATGCATTTAAAAAAAAATCTTTAGAATCTATTGCTATTGTGGTCGTGTAAGGGAAACATTTAGAAACATTTAGAATTAATGTTTGCAAAATCTTTATCTTTGAAATTACCATGTGTTTTTATGTTTTAATTTCTATGTCTGTGACACTGAATGAAATTGACACGCTGTAGTGTTAGTGAGAAAGAAGCATGTGTAATTAGGGTTGCAAATTCCCTGGTTTTCCAGAAATCCTGGTTGCGTGATTCTGGATTCCTGCTTATTCCCTCCTGATTCCGGGAATCTTCCAACCGGGATTTCAGGAATACCAGGGAATTTATTGAAAGTTCCCGGAATGTTGCAACCCTAAGTGTGATGCACCTACGTACGCACTACATTTTAGGTTCCTTTAAAACATTGTAGCTCCTTCTAACACATTCTCTCAACTCAGGACATTTCCAGAATCCGGTTCCTTTAAAGTCTATTTTACATTTTAAGCACTGTTAAAAAATACTATAAAAAAGAAAGAAAGAAAGAAAACATGTAGAGAGTTTTGGGTGTTAACACTGTGCCTTTCATGTACCCTTCACCACATGTTCTCTATATTACCCCGAGAATTAGTCAACAACCTTGATCCTGACTTGAGTCAAGAGGTGCCATCTAAGATGTGGACTTCAATGGAGAGTAAGAGGAGAGGCTGGAGACATCTGTCCAACAGGCTCCTATTTCGTAAGAGGAGACCTTATATTGGTTTCAGATGATCTCAGGCCTGTTAGATAAAAACAAAGTATTTCAAGATAGGACAGCGTCCATTAGTGGTCTGCTGGGTCTCCTTGGTTACCAAGGGGTGACCCAATAGTCATATTGACAGGTTTTGCATAGCATTGATTTTGCAAGTGGGGTTGGAGAGTTCTTTGTGCCAATGTTTCTTCTTGTCCCTTTCTCAGCATCAATATGATGTAATAGCCATGTTTTAGCAGGTGTACTTTTTATGAAGTCTCACTCCTAGATTCTCTGGCTATTCTGAATGGATCAGTGTCTCTGTAGATTTGGTTGCCTTCTTTCCCATTTTTCTTCCTGTAATAACCTTGTTTTCAGATTTCATGTGTGTGTTTGCAAGCTGCAAGTATGCATGCCATGTGTGTGTGCGTGTGTGTTAAAGATAGCACAGAGACAACAATGCGTGAGTCCTGGAGCCCCCCCCCCTTCTCCTCCTCCTTCAGGAGTTTCCACTACACTACATGCCTGGTGCCTGAACCACCGGAAGCCCCTGGGATGCCCTCTCCTACAGTTGGTGGGGATAGGGGAGGGAGTGGAAACCAATTATCATACACGACATGCTGTTATTATCTGACAGGAGGCTGCCCTCCTTCCCCTCTACCTTCCCCTCCATGTCCCAAGTGGCACCCTATTACCTGTATAGTGCACTACTTTTGACTAGTGCACTATAGAGGGAACAGGGTGCCACTTGGGATGCAGACATCTCCATAGAGATGGAGGGATAATCAGGTCTCTTTGTTTTGGAAAGGCAGGTTTGTACCGTGATGTTAGAGCTTCAGCGGACATGGAAAAGACCTCTATTACACGTTATAATTACAGGTCAGGATGACAGTAGCCACATAAAAGATTATTAATAATATCCCTGTGTTTCAACTCGTACAGTTCATCCCCCTACCCCATGAAAAGACAAAATCGTTTAAAGTTGTAGCATTGCAGAAGGTTAAGATGATTTCATATCAGACTACAGTTTAGTCCTACAGATGTAGGATCTTAATTTGATCACTTTTTTTGTTGCTGAGAATTTTCCTGCACCATAGGAAATGCAGATAAGCTTCATGATTGACATAAATTCACTGAAAACCCACGCTAACACACAGTTATATTAACAGTATTGCACTTTCATGTAGGCTACTTTTGGCCAGCTAATATCCTAACCACCGATCAAGCAACAGCATGATTATTTTGCTTTGACAATATAGGTCAAAATAAGATCCTACATCTGTATGCATTCAACAGAACGTCCCACACCCAGGTACAAAATGGAGTCAATACGAGCATAGTGTAGTGGATGTGAATCTTGCCTGTAGCATGTTGGCTATAGTACATGAGTGACGTCAACCCAAAGTGCTGTCGCCGAACCCAGGAAATGCTTTGGAATGGACAGTGTTTCTTGAGTGGCATGTGTTGTGCAGAAGGTTATAAGTTTGAGCCCCGCTCGGGTCAGAACAGAACTCTGTTACAGTACATTGAACAGTTGGTTGGCACAATCAGCCCCCCATTCCAACCACTTTACACCGACCAAGTATTTTTTCTTCCTTCAGTCCGAGGATGAAGAAGGATCCAATAATGAAAGAAGACAATAAGCACTGACAGCCTCTTCTCCATACCCTGGCATGTTACTGTGGTGCAGCGGCGGACTCCGCAGCGTCCTGTGCCAGGGCACGCCCATCCCAGCCAACTGTCTGACAGCAAGCCTTTTATCAGGATGACATCACTGGGCTACTTGATTACTTTCCACAGATGCATCCAGGTCTGGGAATTTTCTCCCAGGAATCTGGAATGATCATCCCTGGCTATCTCTCCCTCCTCCCTTTCAGTGTGTCTAGAAATCAAAAAGGGACCATCGAAGCTCTCCCAGAAGTTTGGTCGGTGCGTAAAACCCGTGAATTCAGATAAATAATATGGTGTGATGGGTCTGACACTCGAAAAGATGTTGCATAAAGCTTACTTCATCTTTCAATGACTTTTATTCTTTCCACTGCATCAGAGATAAGGTTTTGGCTTTTCAGCCTTAAGTATGTAGGTACAAATCGTTTGATTTCAAAACAGCATTAGTTTGGAACACAGGTCAGAAAACCATGAGCAGCAGGTGCTTCTATTCAGGGATGTGGCTTCTCAGGTCTACCTGTATACAAGTTACAGTCACAAAGAAAATACAGAATTATTGGGTATGGGAGCAGGCACAAAGGGAACATTAAAACTTAAATCAGATTTAAATCAGTCAAATTTCTGCTAAATTTCCTCTTGTGCGCCACGGAGTGGGCTGTGATAAATTACAAGGTAAGAACCTGAAATGTTTTCTTTCAGAGGAAATTGCTGCATGAGGTGGATATTTATATCCTCAGTTGGTGTTCTTGGTCAGGCCAGGTCAGGTCAGGTCAGGCCAGGTCAGGTCAGGCCAGGTCAGGTCAGGTAAGGTCAGATCAGATCAAGTCAGGCCAGGTCAGGTCAGGTAAGGTCAGATCAAGTCAGGCCAGGTCAGATCACGTCAGGCCAGGTCAGGTCAGGCCAGGTCAGGTCAAGTCAGGCCAGGTCAGGTCAGGTAAGGTCAGATCAAGTCAGGCCAGGTCAGGTCAGGTAAGGTCAGATCAAGTCAGGCCAGGTCAGGTCAGGTAAGGTCAGATCAAGTCAGGCCAGGTCAGGTCAGGTAAGGTCAGATCAAGGGCCAGGTCAGGTCAGGTAAGGTCAGATCACGCCAGGTCCAGGTCAGATCAAGGGCCAGGTCAGGTCAGGTAGGTCAGATCAGTCAGGCCAGGTCAGGTCAGGTAAGGTCAGGCCAGGTCAGGTCAGGTAAGGTCAGATCAAGTCAGGCCAGGTCAGGTCAGGTAAGGTCAGATCACGTCAGGCCAGGTCAGGTCAGGCCAGGTCAGATCAAGTCAGGCCAGGTCAGGCCAGGTCAGGTCAAGTCAGGCCAGGCCAGGCCAGGTCAGGTCAGCTCAGGTCAAGTCAGGCCAGGTCAGGTCAAGTCAGGCCAGGCCAGGCCAGGCCAGGCCAGGTCGGGTCAGGCCAGGCCAGGCCAGGCCAGGCATGCCATGTTCCCTCAGTGTCCAGCCTCCTCACAGGCCTGACTGGCCTGTCTGTCTTCACCTATGTGAAGTAGTAGTATTGTAGTGTGGACCGTACTGGCGTACATAAGCCATGGCAAAAATGTTAAGAATTACAGGAAATTTGGTCTAAATCTGCAACATTTTATCTCAGCCTCATTGCAAAATGAGTAGAAGAGCATGAGATTAGCTATAAAACTGCCAATGTTTATCTCAGCCTCATGGCAAAATGAGTAGAAGAGCATGAGATTAGCTATAAAACTGCCAATGTTTATCTCAGCCTCATGGCAAAATGAGTAGAAGAGCATGAGATTAGCTATAAAACTGACAATGTTTATCTCTGCCCCATGGCAAAATGAGTAGCAGAGCATGAGATTAGCTATAAAACTGTTTATCTCAGCCTCATGTTTATTAGCTATAAAACTGACAATGTTTATCTCTGCCCCATGGCAAAATGAGTAGAAGAGCATGAGATTAGCTATAAAACTGCCAATGTTTATCTCAGCCTCATGGCAAAATGAGTAGAAGAGCATGAGATTAGCTATAAAACTGACAATGTTTATCTCAGCCTCATGGCAAAATGAGTAGAAGAGCATGAGATTAGCTATAAAACTGCCAATGTTTATCTCAGCCTCATGGCAAAATGAGTAGAAGAGCATGAGATTAGCTATAAAACTGCCAATGTTTATCTCAGCCTCATGGCAAAATGAGTAGAAGAGCATGAGATTAGCTATAAAACTGCCAATGTTTATCTCAGCCTCATGGCAAAATGAGTAGAAGAGCATGAGATTAGCTATAAAACTGCCAATGTTTTTCTCAGCCTCATTGCAAAATGAGTAGAAGAGCATGAGATTAGCTATAAAACTGCCAATGTTTATCTCAGCCTCATTGCAAAATGAGTAGAAGAGCATGAGATTAGCTATAAAACTGCCAATGTTTATCTCTGCCCCATGGCAAAATGAGTAGAAGAGCATGAGATTAGCTATAAAACTGACAATGTTTATCTCTGCCCCATGGCAAAATGAGTAGAAGAGCATGAGATTAGCTATAAAACTACAATGTTTAAATGGCAAAATGAGTAAAGAGCATTTAGCTCTCAGATCTCATTGGCAAAATGAGTAGAAGAGCATGAGATTAGCTATAAAACTACCAATGTTTATCTCAGCCTCATGGCAAAATGAGTAGAAGAGCATGAGATTAGCTATAAAACTGCCAATGTTTATCTCAGCCTCATGGCAAAATGAGTAGAAGAGCATGAGATTAATAAAACTTGTTTATCTCAAAAAATGAGTAGAAGAGCATGCAAAAACTATGTTTATCTCAGCCTCGTGGCAAAATGAGTAGAAGAGCATGAGATTAGGAGGGGTAAGGATACTGGTCTGGAAAATGGTAACTGAACCACCTCTGGAACACACGGACTCTAGTTTACAATACAATAGAACAGAATATAATAACTCTGTCATGCTACAGGAGGCATAAGACATCTTACACTGTCACAAAAAGGCAGAACGACATGCTTCTGCACTGCTTTCTGCATGAGTAAAGTCTCCTAAATTCTTGTGGGTTTTGTGCCTTCCTGAAAATATCTTACCTTTGCTCTTAAGGCCACCTGTGGTTACATAAAGGAAACATTTATTCAAAACAAGATTATATATATTTTTGTATATACAACAGCACCCACTTCCCTTTTCTCCTGTGGCAGGAAGAGGAGGGTTATTTGCGGGAAGAAGAGTGTTACTCAGGCTTTACTCATAAGAGTAGCCAATGTCAGACCACATCCATTTGCTTTGAGGTGACTAATAGACAGATTGCGGAAGGAATCTCTTCACATCTTCAATATCTGGCTTTAATCTGATCGGAGATCAGTGGGAGCACCTGGAAAAGGAAATAGGGGTTCTCTTTGGAACTTATCCAGACAAACATGTCCCTCTTACAGTAAGGTTAAAGTGAGGATGATATTTACTGTAAAATATAGAAATTAACACCATGATCACATACAGTGGGGCAAAAAAGTAATTTAGTCAGCCACCAATTGTGCAAGTTCTCCCACTTAAACAAATGAGAGAGGCCTGTAATGTTCACCATAGGTACACTTCAACTATGACAGACAAAATGAGCAAAAAAAATTCCAGAAAATCACATTGTAGGATTTTTAATGAATTTATTTGCAAATTATGGTGGAAAATAAGTATTTGGTCACCTACAAACAAACAAGATTTCTGGCTCTCAAAGACCTGTTACTTCTTCTTTAAGAGGCTCCTCTGTCCTCTGTCCTCCACCCATTACCTGTATTAGTGGCACCTGTTTGAACTTGTTATCAGTATAAAAGACACCTATCCACAACCTCAAACCGTCACACTCCAAACTCCACTATGGCCAAGACCAAAGAGCTGTCAAAGGACACCAGAAACAAAATTGTAGACCTGCACCAGGCTGGGAAGACTGAATCTGCAATAGGTAAGCAGCTTGGTTTGAAGAAATCAACTGTGGGAGCAATTATTAGGAAATGGAAGACATACAAGACCACTGATAATCTCCCTCGATCTGGGGCTCCACGCAAGATCTCACCCCGTGGGGTCAAAATGATCACAAGAAGGATGAGCAAAAATCCCAGAACCACACGGGGGACCTAGTGAATGACCTGCAGAGAGCTGGGACCAAAGTAACAAAGCCTACCATCAGTAACACACTACGCCGCCAGGGACTCAAATCGTGTTTGGAGGACAAAGAATGCTGAGTTGCATCCAAAGAACACCATACCTACTGTGAAGCATGGGGGGTGGAAACATCATGCTTTGGGGCTGTTTTTCTGCAAAGGTACCAATGACGACTGATCCGTGTAAAGGAAAGAATGAATGGGGCCATGTATCGTGAGATTTTGAGTGAAAACCTCCTTCCATCAGCAAGGACATTGAAGATGAAACGTGGCTGGGTCTTTCAGCATGACAATGATCCCAAACACACGGGCAACAAAGGAGTGGCTTCGTAAGAATCATTTCAAGGTCCTGGAATGGCCTAGCCAGTCTCCAGATCTCAACCCCATAGAAAATCTTTGGAGGGAGTTGAAAGTCCGTGTTGCCCAGCAACAGCCCCAAAACATCACTGCTTTAGAGGAGATCTGCATGGAGGAATGGGCCAAAATACCTGCAACAGTGTGTGAAAACCTTGTGAAGACTTACAGAAAACTTTTGACCTTTGTCATTGCCAAACAAAGGGTATATAACAAAGTATTGAGATAAACTTTTGTTATTGACCAAATACTTATTTCCCACCATCATTTGCAAATAAATAAATTAAAAATCCATCCTACAATGTGATTTTCTGGATTTCTTTTCTTCTCATTTTGTCTGTCATAGTTGAAGTGTACCTATGATGAAAATTACAGGCCTCTCTCATCTTTTTAAGTGGGAGAACTTTCACAATTGGTGGCTGACTAAATATTTTTTTGCCCCACTGTAGGTCCAATACCAGTTTGAGTCTGTTTTCAGTTTAATACCACTGTTTTCAGTTTATCCTGTTTTCAGTTTATACCAGTTTGAGTCTGTTTTCAGTTTATTATACCGGTTTGAGTCTGTTTTCAGTTTATTACCAGTTTGAGTCTGTTTTCAGTTTATTACCGGTTTGAGTCTGTTTTCAGTTTATTACCAGTTTGAGTCTGTTTTCAGTTTATTACCGGTTTGAGTCTGTTTTCAGTTTATTACCGGTTTGAGTCTGTTTTTTATTACAGTTTATTACCGGTTTGAGTCTGTTTTCAGTTTATTACCAGTTTGAGTCTGTTTTCAGTTTATTACCGGTTTGAGTCTGTTTTCAGTTTATTACCGGTTTGAGTCTGTTTTCAGTTTATTACCGGTTTGAGTCTGTTTTCAGTTTATTACCGGTTTGAGTCTGTTTTCAGTTTATTACCGGTTTGAGTCTGTTTTCAGTTTATTACCGTTTTGAGTCTGTTTTCAGTTTATTACCAGTTTTTTCAGTTTATTACCGTTTGAGTCTGTTTTCAGTTTATTGAAAAGTAATGTAAAATAGATTCCCAATTTTCAGTTGTTGAATTGGAATTTCAGTTTAGTTCCTGAGTTGACTGCCTTTAATTCTAATTCTAATTGACCACAATTCTGTTAGGTTCCATTGGAGACACATCCTGTGTTGTTTATTATGACTAGAGTCCATATGTATCTGTTATACAGGTGTATTTTCATATCTCTTTGTAAATTATGCACAGAGTTTATCTGATTAGTTGTGTCCTTCTGGGTTTGATAGAGGTAGTGTCTGAGTTTAAAGGGAAGTCCTGCAATGTTATTCCTCTAAAATGAAAGCAAACCAACAGACCAGGCCAGCATAAAGGGAAGAGAGAGAGATAGAGAGAGAGAGACAGAGAGACAGAGACAGAGAGACAGAGAGACAGAGAGACAGAGAGAGACAGAGAGACAGAGAGAGACAGAGAGACAGAGAGACAGAGACGGAGGCAGAGAGAGACAGAGAGACAGAGAGACAGAGACAGAGAGACAGAGAGACAGAGAGACAGAGAGAGACAGAGAGAGACAGAGAGACAGAGAGAGACAGAGAGACAGAGAGAGACAGAGAGACAGAGAGAGAGACAGAGAGACAGAGAGAGACAGAGACAGAGAGAGACAGAGACAGAGAGAGACAGAGAGACAGAGAGAGACAGAGAGACAGAGAGACAGACAGAGACAGAGAGAGACAGAGAGATACAGAGAGACAGAGAGAGAGAGAGAGACAGATACAGAGAGACAAAGAGAGACAGAGACACAGAGACACAGAGACAGAGAGACAGAGAGAGACAGAGAGAGAAAGACACAGAGAGAGAGGCGACAACTGTAACATGTCTGAAGCGTAACCTGTTCCTGGCCCTCCTGGCTTTGAAACCCAGATGAAGATCGTCTGGCCGTGGCCCTGAAGTCATTATACCTTCAGAGGTAATTAACACCTGGCTTCTGTTGGGGCCCCGGCCGATGAAGCCCAGATTGTGCAGGTACAGATGGTCAGAGAGGGGGGGCAGACAAGGGGTGAATGAGGGGCGGACGAGGGGTGGACGACAGATACGAAGAGCAAGGTGTGCTTGGATGTGCTTTTGATGTCAGCAGGAAGGGCTTGACCTTTCCTCCACCCCCCTCCCCGACCTTGTCAACACCACTTCCTGGAGTGCCCTGTAAAGATGAACATGTGGACAGACGGAGACAGGGGGCTGCCGGACCCCCTTAGGATGAGCGAGGAAACCCAGCTGGCATGGCTGCTTTTGAAAACATCTCTTATCACCTCCACTACTGTCTGTGTACCTCACATAAGTAGCCTGTGTCTGTATAACAGTTTGATATTTTGTCATGACTGCACAGTATATTTGTAATGCATGTAGAATTTGGTCAGTAGACGTTGACTTAACTGAGTGAAGTGGACATTATAGTAGGACACTGGGTGATGTTTTACTCCTTACTAAAAACCTCCACCTGGTGCATTTCTGGAGGTGGGGAAAAGCTGCAATCCATTTAGGAAAACAGTCCATCTGGCACCGTCAAGCCCCCTTCGTCCCCCTCTGGCCTGCCTGATGGGAGATGGAGAGGATGCGTAAGGTAATATGGAGCCCTGCATATAGACATCAATAAACACTATGCATATCTACATATACATGAATTACACAATACATGAAAAGCAAAACACAATGGTATGAAACAAACACATTGTTCCGTAAAAAGGCCCTCTAACATCCACCTGAATTGCCCTTGAGGCCCCAACCCCACTAACTTTTATAAGGACTTCAGCAGTCGGCATTGACAGTAACACTTGTATTTAGTATGTGGGAATCGAACCCATAACCCTGGTGTTGACAATAGCACAGTGGTCTATCCCACTGATCCATTATAAGCAAAGGTGAAGTAAATCTCAAAACTTCCCTTATCTACATCACCCCCTGTGATCCATTAGATCAACACAGTTAACACCACAGTTACCACCACAGACACCCAACCTCCAAATAACCCCCCCCCCCCCCAAAACAGTTCTGAGGCTTAATCTTTTCCCCCTTATCTAATTGTTCATTTTTGTACGATTGTATGATTACTATATTAGAATATACTATTGTAATATACTGTAAATCAGGAGAATTACTACAGTATTTTGTGTGTGGCTGTGTGTTTTTGACTGTGTGTGTGTGTGTTCCATCTTAAGGCCATTGGTCTAGCGACCCAGGATACTGTATAGATATGTCTGTGTGACCCTGTGTGTGTGTGTGTGTGTGTGTGTGTGTGTGTGTGTGTGTGTGTGTGTGTGTGTGTGTGTGTGTGTGTGTGTGTGTGTGTGTGTGTGCGTGCGTGCGTGTGTGTGTGTGCGTGTGGTCTAGCGGCCCAGGATAACTGTGGATATGTCTGTGTGTGTGTGTGTGTGTGTGTGTGTGTGTGTGTGTGTGTGTGTGTGTGTGTGTGTGTGTGCGTGCGTGTGTTCCATCTTGAGGCCATTGGTCTAGCGACCCAGGATAACTGTATGGATATGTCTGTGTGACCCTGTGTTCTAGAATGTTGCTGTCAGCTCTGAAATTGTGTGATGAAGAATGAAAACATTTATGGGTTGAATCAGAGATGAGTAGTGTGTTGGATTCAGGGCTGAGGAATGTTGACATAATGCCAGCCAGTGGCAGCATCCTGAACTGGTACTCCACAATGTCAAATTCTTCACAGTGAAAGTCTGTGTTGGCCAAACATGTTCAGCATTGTAAAACATTCAGCCTCTGTAGGTTGGTGTTGTGGATCTGTGTTCTTGGTTTGATTGGATCCAGATTAATCTACAGAGTAGATTCCACACTCCCCTTTCCATTCAGAGGAGTCTAACATACAAACACAGAGAGAGAGAGAGAGAAACACACTTGGCTTCTCTACAGTTTAATAGGAATCATATCCAGCGGACACTCTGATCTGCGGGTCAGGGCCCGTCTCAGGGGAACGTTTGATGATGGCGTTTTATTGTTCCAGAAGGTCAAGTTCTTAAAAGCTCTCCTTCTGTTCTCCGCGGGGTACCTGGGCCCCAGCTGTCGGAATACACTCAGCTTTGTGTTGTTCTACAAGAGAAGAGCTAGGTCAAACCTACTCGCTCTCAAATGAGTGTTTTCACTGGGGATAGGCACAAAGTGGACAGGTTTCATTGCTGTTCAAATAGACTCTTTGGTATAACTCTGTAGCATTGTGTGTGTGTGTGTGTGTGTGTGTGTGTGTGTGTGTGTGTGTGTGTGTGTGTGTGTGTGTGTGTGTGTGTGTGTGTGTGTGTGTGTGTGTGTGTGTGTGTGTGTGTGTGTGTGTGAGAGTGTGAAAGAGAGAGTGTGAGTGTGTTAGGGAGAGAGCAGACCACTACTAAAGGTACCACAACAAAGTATTCTCCCTTGGTGTCCTGTAATTCTATGAGAGAGAGAGAGAGAGAGAGAGAGAGAAGAGAGAGAGAGAGAGAGAGAGAGAGAGAGAGAGAGAGAGAGAGATGGAGAGAGAGCAGACCACTACTAAAGACACCACAACAATGTATTCTCCCTTGGTGTCCTGTAATTCTATGAGAGACAGAGAGAGAGAGAGAGAGAGAGAGGGGGAGAGAGAGAGGGGAGAGAGAGAGAGAGAGAGAGTTAGAGAGAAAGAGAGAGAGAGAGAGAGCAGACCACTACTAAAGGTACCACAACATTGTATTCTCCCTTGGTGTCCTGTAATTCTATGAGTAAGGGATTTGTATTGAGGAAAGAGTTGTCCAAGGTCCTGTTACTCAGGTTCCCTCTAGACAAAGTGTTCAAACTTAACCAGACTGTCTCATTGGCCACATTGGAGGAGGAGAAATAACTATGTCCGTAGACCTTTGTCCTGTGTCTGGGTCTGTTCAGTAAGGTGTAACGTTACAAAACAATCTGCAAAGTACTGTGTAGAACAGATACAGTATGATTGTCTGCCATGTGGAATTAGGAATCGTGTTAGCTCTATTTATTACATGTCTATCTTCATATTTCACATCACTGAATATAACCCCTGATCTGCCACAACCAAAGCTTTGAGTGTCTGCTATTACTGATAAGACATGCATGACTGGGCTATGCCAACATGAGATCACATGCCCACTTCTACTCAGCACTGTGCCACAGTGGGAAGACATACAGGAGGACAACAATACAAGTGCACTGTGGATTGATGATAGGTCCCAAAAAGACGCCACAAAGTCGGAGAAAGGAGCCCAGGAGTCTTGAGGAGCCCCAGGGTCCGCCTAGTGAGAACCCTGCAGAAGTAGAGTCCTCCACCTTCACCTTCACCTCCATCTACACCTCCACCCCCAAAACCAACAGCTTTGTGCCCTTTTCCAGGGCAGGCCACAGACTAAAGGTCCTGTCCTTTACCGGGGCAGACGACAGACTTAAAGGTCCTTTTCTGGGGCAGACCACAGACTTCAAGGTCCTGTCCTTTTCTGGGGCAGACCACAGACTTAAAGGTCCTGTCCTTTTCCGGGGCAGACCACAGACTTAAAGGTCCTGTCCTTTTCCGGGGCAGGCCACAGACTTAAAGGTCCTGTCCTTTTCCGGGGCAGACCACAGACTTGAAGGTCCTTTTCTGGGGCAGACCACAGACTTAAAGGTCCTTTTCTGGGGCAGACCACAGACTTAAAGGTCCTGTCCTTTTCTGGGGCAGACCACAGACTTAAAGGTCCTGTCCTTTTCTGGGGCAGGCCACAGACTTAAAGGTCCTGTCCTTTTCCGGGGCAGGCCACAGACTTAAGGTCCTGTCCTTTTCTGGGGCAGACCACAGACTTAAAGGTCCTGTCCTTTTCTGGGGCAGACCACAGACTTAAAGGTCCTGTCCTTTTCTGGGGCAGACCACAGACTTAAAGGTCCTGTCCTTTTCCGGGGCAGGCCACAGACTTTAAGGTCCTGTCCTTTTCTGGGGCAGACCACAGACTTAAAGGTCCTGTCCTTTTCTGGGGCAGACCACAGACTTAAAGGTCCTGTCCTTTTCTGGGGCAGACCACAGACTTAAAGGTCCTGTCCTTTTCTGGGGCAGACCACAGACTTAAAGGTCCTGTCCTTTTCTGGGGCAGACCACAGACTTAAAGGTCCTTTTCTGGGGCAGACCACAGACTTAAAGGTCCTGTCCTTTTCCGGGGCAGGCCACAGACTAAAGGTCCTGTCCTTTACCGGGGCAGACCACAGACTTAAAGGTCCTGTCCTTTTCTGGGGCAGACCACAGACTTAAAGGTCCTGTCCTTTTCTGGAGCAGACCACAGACTTAAAGGTCCTGTCCTTTTCTGGGGCAGACCACAGACTTAAAGGTCCTGTCCTTTTCCGGGGCAGGCCACAGACTTTAAGGTCCTGTCCTTTTCTGGGGCAGACCACAGACTTAAAGGTCCTTTTTTCCGGGGCAGACCACAGACTTTAAGGTCCTTTACCGTCCTTTTCTGGGGCAGACCACAGACTTTAAGGTCCTTTTCCGGGGCAGACCACAGACTTTAAGGTCCTTTTCCGGGGCAGACCACAGACTTTAAGGTCCTTTACCGGGGCAGACCACAGACTTTAAGGTCCTTTTCTGGGGCAGACCACAGACTTTAAGGTCCTTTTCCGGGGCAGACCACAGACTTTAAAGGTCCTTTTCCGGGGCAGACCACAGACTTTAAGGTCCTTTTCCGGGGCAGACCACAGACTTAAAGGTCCTGTCCTTTTCTGGGGCAGACCACAGACTTAAAGGTCCTTTTCTGGGGCAGACCACAGACTTAAAGGTCCTGTCCTTTTCTGGAGCAGACCACAGACTTAAAGGTCCTGTCCTTTTCTGGGGCAGGCCACAGACTTTAAGGTCCTGTCCTTTTCTGGGGCAGACCACAGACTTAAAGGTCCTGTCCTTTTCTGGGGCAGACCACAGACTTAAAGGTCCTGTCCTTTTCCGGGGCAGGCCACAGACTTTAAGGTCCTGTCCTTTTCTGGGGCAGACCACAGACTTAAAGGTCCTGTCCTTTTCTGGGGCAGACCACAGACTTAAAGGTCCTGTCCTTTTCTGGGGCAGACCACAGACTTAAAGGTCCTGTCCTTTTCCGGGGCAGACCACAGACTTAAAGGTCCTGTCCTTTTCTGGGGCAGACCACAGACTTAAAGGTCCTGTCCTTTTCTGGGGCAGACCACAGACTTAAAGGTCCTGTCCTTTTCTGGAGCAGACCACAGACTTAAAGGTCCTGTCCTTTTCTGGGGCAGACCACAGACTTAAAGGTCCTGTCCTTTTCCGGGGCAGACCACAGACTTTAAGGTCCTGTCCTTTTCTGGGGCAGACCACAGACTTAAAGGTCCTTTTCCGGGGCAGACCACAGACTTTAAGGTCCTTTACCGGGGCAGACCACAGACTTTAAGGTCCTTTTCTGGGGCAGACCACAGACTTTAAGGTCCTTTTCCGGGGCAGACCACAGACTTTAAGGTCCTTTTTAAGGTCCTTTACCGGGGCAGACCACAGACTTTAAGGTCCTTTTCTGGGGCAGACCACAGACTTAAAGGTCCTTTTCCGGGGCAGACCACAGACTTAAAGGTCCTTTTCCGGGGCAGACCACAGACTTTAAGGTCCTTTTCCGGGGCAGACCACAGACTTTAAGGTCCTTTACCGGGGCAGACCACAGACTTAAAGGTCCTTTTTACCGGGCAGACTTAAAGGTCCTTTTCTGGGGCAGACCACAGACTTAAAGGTCCTTTTCTGGGGCAGACCACAGACTTAAAGGTCCTTTTCTGGGGCAGACCACAGACTTAAAGGTCCTTTTCTGGGGCAGACCACAGACTTTAAGGTCCTTTTCTGGGGCAGACCACAGACTTAAAGGTCCTGTCCTTTTCCGGGGCAGACCACAGACTTAAATGTCCTGTCCTTTACCGGGGCAGGCCACAGACTTGAAGGTCCTTTTCTGGGGCAGACCACAGACTTAAAGGTCCTGTCCTTTTCCGGGGCAGACCACAGACTTAAAGGTCCTGTCCTTTTCTGGGGCAGACCACAGACTTAAAGGTCCTGTCCTTTTCTGGGGCAGACCACAGACTTAAAGGTCCTTTTCCGGGGCAGGCCACAGACTTTAAGGTCCTGTCCTCTGGGGCAGACCACAGACTTAAAGGTCCTGTCCTTTTCTGGGGCAGACCACAGACTTGGTCCTGTCCTTTTCTGGGGCAGACCACAGACTTAAAGGTCCCACCTTTTCTGGGGCAGACCACAGACTTAAAGGTCCTTTTCCGGGGCAGACCACAGACTTTAAGGTCCTTTACCGGGGCAGGCCACAGACTTTAAGGTCCTTTACCGGGGCAGACCACAGACTTTAAGGTCCTTTTCCGGGGCAGACCACAGACTTTAAGGTCCTTTTCCGGGGCAGACCACAGACTTTAAGGTCCTTTACTGGGGCAGACCACAGACTTTGGGTCCTTTTCCGGGGCAGACCACAGACTTTAAGGTCCTTTACACAGACCACTGACTTTATAGGTCCTTTTCTGGGGCAGACCACAGACTTTAAGGTCCTTTTTCCGAGACCACAGACTTTAAGGTCCTTTTTCGGGGCAGACCACAGACTTTAAGGTCCTTTACCGGGGCAGACCACAGACTTTAAGGTCCTTTTCTGGGGCAGACCACAGACTTTAAGGTCCTTTTCGGGGGCAGGGGCATACCACAGACTTTAAGGTCCTTTTCCGGGGCAGACCACAGACTTTAAGGTCCTTTTCCGGGGCAGACCACAGACTTTAAGGTCCTTTTCTGGGGCAGACCACAGACTTTAAGGTCCTTTTCCGGGGCAGACCACAGACTTTAAGGTCCTTTTCCGGGGCAGACCACAGACTTTAAGGTCCTTTACCGGGGCAGACCACAGACTTAAAGGTCCTTTTCTGGGGCAGACCACAGACTTAAAGGTCCTTTTCTGGGGCAGACCACAGACTTCAGGTCCTTCCTCTGGGGCAGACACAGACTTGATCCTTTTCTGGGGCAGACCACAGACTTAAAGGTCCTTTTCTGGGGCAGACCACCTTTAAGGTCTTTTTCTGGGGCAGACCACAGACTTTAAGGTCCCCATCCTTTTGGGACCACACAGCACCACCAGGCTTGATACAGACAGACACCAAGATAGAATGTTCTGGAAGGTGTGCTTGTACTGGCACCCATCAAATCACCCTGGGGGTACTCACACAGGACAGGGTTGATGGGCTCCACTGCCATAGATGGGCACAGGGGTGGGGTGACTCATAACGACGCTTTCTGACTCCCCGTCCCGCTCAGCTGACCACCCTGAAACGCTACACAGGCTTGATGTGAGGCTCCACCCACCTCTTCACCCTATCCTCACACAGCACAGGCTTGATGTGAGGCTCCACCCACCTCTTCACCCCATCCTCACACAGCACAGGCTTGATGTGAGGCTCCACCCACCTCTTCACCCTATCCTCACACAGCACAGGCTTGATGTGAGGCTCCACCCACCTCTTCACCCTATCCTCACACAGCACAGGCTTGATGTGAGGCTCCACCCACCTCTTCACCCTATCCTCACACAACACAGGCTTGATGTGAGGCTCCACCCACCTCTTCACCCCATCCTCACACAGCACAGGCTTGATGTGAGGCTCCACCCACCTCTTCACCCCATCCTCACACAGCACAGGCTTGATGTGAGGCTCCACCCACCTCTTCACCCCATCCTCACACAGCACAGGCTTGATGTGAGGCTCCACCCACCTCTTCACCCCATCCTCACACAGCACAGGCTTGATGTGAGGCTCCACCCACCTCTTCACCCCATCCTCACACAACACAGGCTTGATGTGAGGCTCCACCCACCTCTTCACCCTATCCTCACACAACACAGGCTTGATGTGAGGCCCACCCACCTCTTCACCCCATCCTCACACAGCACAGGCTTGATGTGAGGCTCCACCCACCTCTTCACCCCATCCTCACACAGCACAGGCTTGATGTGAGGCTCCACCCACCTCTTCACCCCATCCTCACACAGCACCGGCTTGATGTGAGGCTCCACCCTCTTCACCCCATCCTCACACAGCACAGGCTTGATGTGAGGCTCCACCCACCTCTTCACCCTATCCTCACACAACACAGGCTTGATGTGAGGCTCCACCCACCTCTTCACCCCATCCTCACACAGCACAGGATGTCAACTCCACACAGATTGTTTCTCAGAACCCACAAAGCTGAAGAGGGCCCTTTTCATGCTGCTGCTCAGCATTTGAAGTGTCCAATTGCAAAGCACATATGCTTGAAAAGGTCCGTGGCCTGGGCCGTTGATAGCTGGAATGTTCCATGGGACTTTCTTGTACATAAACGGCAGGTTGAAATGCACCGGATCCTTGCTGATGTATTTTCCAGTTTCACATCCACCCGCAGAATAAGAGTGACTTTGTTTCCTCTGCTGCTGTTGTGTGTATCTCCTGCCTTTAAATGCTGCTCACCATTAATGTGTCAGAAATAACACGCCTTTTCCACCAAAGCGCTGCAGGCCTAATTATATCACACGTTCTGTTTAGTTTTGATGTAACTCACAGGCGGCATCCCAAAAGGCACCCTATTCCCTATATAGTGTACTACTTTTGACCAGGCAATAGGGTGCCAATTGGGACGCACAGACAGTAACACAACAAGAACTAGAACTGCCTGACTGACATGCTAATCCTCACCACGATACATCAGTGGCTTGTCGCAGGTCGAAGATAAAGATGACTTTTAAGCTGCACTGCTGGTTAAATGATATTGAAGCCGTGTGGAGATTTCATGGTGTACAATAACAAAGCCGTTTTACGTCGCTCTGGGGAGCCCTCGACATTCGAAGACAGTCGTCTGAAGGACTTGCCAGATTTCTCGGGATTTGCCTTGCTACATCATCGTCTCCCCATCAGGGTTTTCTACATTTTACACAGCAAATGCAAAGTCATCATTCTGTAAAGTCTACACAATATCTACAGCCATGGCCATAGATGTACACTCTCTCACACACAAACGAGCATCCAACTGGCATTTCTGCATACACTAACACACAGTACATGCCCAAATAGTGACGTAAAAGATACTTGTCTAGATTCTTTATGTCCTTGGTTGGGAGCTCTGAAAGATAGACTATAGCAGTAAGAGACAGAGGGACTATCGCAGAAAGAGACAGAGAGACTATAGCAGAAAGAGACATAGAGACTATAGCAGTAAGAGACAGAGAGACTGTAGCAGTAAGAGACATAAAGACTATAGCAGTAAGAGACACAGGGACTATAGCAGTAAGAGACAGAGAGACTATAGCAGTAAGAGACAGAGAGACTATAGCAGTAAGAGACAGAGAGACTATAGCAGTAAGAGACAGAGAGACTATAGCAGTAAGAGACAGAGAGACTATAGCAGTAAGAGACAGAGAGACTATAGCAGTAAGAGACATAAAGACTATAGCAGTAAGAGACAGAGAGACTATAGCAGTAAGAGACAGAGAGACTATAGCAGTAAGAGACATAACGACTATAGCAGTAAGAGACAGAGAGACTATAGCAGAAAGAGACAGAGAGACTATAGCAGAAAGAGACAGAGAGACTATAGCAGAAAGAGACAGAGAGACTATAGCAGAAAGAGACAGAGAGACTATAGCAGTAAGAGACAGAGGGACTATAGCAGTAAGAGACATAACATAAAGACTACAGCAGTAAGATACAGAGAGACTATAGCAGAAAGAGACAGAGAGACTATAGCAGTAAGAGACATAACATAAAGACTATAGCAGAAAGATACAGAGGGACTATAGCAGTAAGAGACAGAGAGACTATAGCAGAAAGAGACAGAGAGACTATAGCAGTAAGAGACATAACATAAAGACTACAGCAGTAAGAGACACAGGGACTATAACAGTAAGAGACAGAGAGACTATAGCAGAAAGAGACAGAGAGACTATAGCAGAAAGAGACATAACATAAAGACTATAGCAGTAAGAGACAGAGAGACTATAGCAGAAAAAGACAGAGAGACTATAGCAGAAAGATACAGAGAGACTACAGCAGTAAGATACAGAGACACTAGAGCATTAAGAGACAGAACAGAGAGACTACAGCAGTAAGATACAGAGAGACTACAGCAGTAAGAGACAGAGAGACTAAAGCAGAAAGAGACAGAGGGACTAGAGCAGTAAGAGAGAACAGAGGGACTATAGCAATAAGAGTCACAGGGACTATAGCAGTAAGAGACAGAACAGAGGGACTACAGCAGTAAGAGACAGAGAGACTATAGCAGTAAGAGACAGAGGGACTATAGCAGTAAGAGACAGAGAGACTATAGCAGTAAGAGACAGAGGGACTAGAGCAGTAAGAGACAGAACATAGGGACTATAGTAGTAAGAGAGAGAACAGAGGGACTATAGCAGTAAGAGACAGAGGGACTATAGCAGTAAGAGACAGAGGGACTATAGCAGTAAGAGACAGAGGGACTATAGCAGTACGAGACAGAACAGAGGGACTATAGCAGTAAGAGACAGAACAGAGGGACTATAGCAGGCAGGTGCAGGCAGCGATCGGTTGAAGAGCATGCATTTAGTTTTACTTGTATTTAAGAGCAATTGGAGGCCACGGAAGGAGAGTTGTATGGCATTGTAGCTCGTCTGGAGGGTTGTTAACACAGTGTTCAAAGAAGGGCCAGAAGTATACAGAATGGTGTCGTCTGCGTAGAGGTGGATCAGAGACTCACCAGCAGCAAGAGTAACATCATTGATGTATACAGAGAAGAGAGTCGGTCCAAGAATTGAACCCTGTGGCACCGCCATAGAGACTGCCAGAGGTCCGGACAACAGGCCCTCCGATTTGACACACTGTAGTTGGTGAACCAGGCGAGGCAATCATTTGAGAAACCAAGGCTATCGAGTCTGCCGATGAGAATGTGGTGATTGACAGAATCGAAAGCCTTGACCAGGTCAATGAATACGGCTGCACAGTATTGTTTCTTATCGATGGCGGTTAAGATATAGTGTGTTCTGTCTCTTACTGTTATAGACCCCTTGAGCATGGCTGAGGTGCACCCATGACCAGCTCTGAAACCAGGTTGCAAAGCGGAGAAGGTATGGTGGGATTCGAAATGGTTGGTAATCTGTTTGTTGACTTGGCTTTCGAAGACCTTAGAAAGGCAGGGTAGGATAGATATTGGTCTGTTGCAGTTTGAGTCAAGAGTGTCCTCCCCTTTGAAGAGGGGGATGACCGCAGCTGCTTACCAATCTTTGGGAATCTCAGACTTCACAAAAGAACAGGCTAGTAATAGGGGTGGCAACAATTTCGGTAGATAATTTTTAGAAAGAAAGGGTCCAGATTGTCTAGCCCGGCTGATTTGTAGGGGTCCAGATTTTGCAGCTCTTTCAGAACATCAGCTGACTGGATTTGGGAGAAGGAGAAATGGGGAAGGCTTGAGCAAGTTAATGTCGGGGATGCAGTGCTGTTGACCAGGGTAGGGGGAGCCAGGTGGAAAGCATGGCCAGCCGTAGAAAAATGCTTATTGAAATTGTCAATTATAGTGGATAAATCGGTGGTGACAGTGTTTCCTATCTCCAGTGCAGTGGGCAGCTGGGAGGAGGTGTTCTTATTCTCCATGGACTTTACAGTGTCCCAGAACCTTTTTGAGTTTGTGTTGCAGGAAGCAAATTTTTGCTTGAAAAAGCTAGCCTTGGCTTTTCTAACTTCCTGTGTATATTGGTTTCTAGCTTCCCTGAAAAGTTGCATATCACGGCGGCTGTCCGATGCTAATGCAGAACGCAATAGGATGTTTTTGTGTTGGTTAAGGGCAGTCAGGTCTGGAGAGAACCAAGGGCTATATCTGTTCCTGGTTCTAAATTTCTTGAATGGGGCATGCTTATTTAAGATGGTGAGGAAGGCATTTAAAAAACAGGCATCATCTACTGACAGGATGAGATCAATATCCTTCCAGGATACCCCGGCCAGGTCGATTAGAAAGGCCTGCTCGCTGAAGTGTTTCAGGGAGCGTTTGACAGTGATGAGTGGAGGTCGTTTGACCGCTGACCCATTACGGATGCAGGCAATGAGGCAGTGATCGCTGAGAACTTGGTTGAAAACTGCAGAGGTGTATTTAGAGGGCAAGTTGGTTAGGATGATATCTATGAGGGTGCCCTTGTTTACGGCTTTGGGGAGGTACCTGATAGGTTCATTGATAATTAGTGTGAGATTGAGGGCATCAAGCTTAGATTGTAGGAAGGCTGAGGTGTTAAGCATGTTCCAGTTTAGGTTGTCTAGCAGCATGAGCTCTGAAGATAGATGGGGGGCAATCAGTTCACATATGGTGTCCAGAGCACAGCTGGGGGCAGAGGGTGGTCTATAGCAGGCGGCAACGGTGAGAGACTTGTTTTTAGAGAGGTGAATTTTTAAAAGTAGAAGTTCAAATTGTTTGGGTACAGACCTGGATAGTAGGACAGAACTCTGCAGGCTCTCTTTGCAGTAGATCGCAACACCGCCCCCTTTGGCCGTTCTATCTTGTCTGAAAGTGTTGTAGGTAAGGATGAAGATTTCAGAATTTTTCCTTCCCAAGCCAGGATTCAGACACGGCTAGAACATCCGAGTTGGCAGAGTGTGCTAACGCAGTGAATAAAACAAACGTAGGGAGGAGGCTTCTAATGTTAACATGCATGAAACCAAGGCTATTACAGTTACAGAAGTCATCAAAAGAGAGCGCCTGGGGAATAGGAGTGGAGCTAGGCACCGCAGGGCCTGGATTCTCCTCTACGTCACCAGAGGAACAGAGGAGGAGTAGGATAAGGGTACGGCTAAAAGCTATGAGAATTGGTCGTCTAGAACGTCCCGAACAGAGAGAAAAAGGAGGTTTCTGGGGGCGATAAAATAGCTTCAATGTATAATGTACAGACAAAGGTATGGTAGGATGTAAATACAATGGAGGTAAACCTAGGCATTGAGTGATGATGAGAGACATTTTGTTTCTAGAAACATCATTGAAACCAGGTGATGTCATCGCATGTGTGGGTGGTGGAACTGAAAGGTTGGATTAGGTATAATGAGCAGGGCTAGAGGCTCTACAGTGAAATAAGCCAATAAACACTAACCAGAACAGCAATGGACAAGGCATATTGACATTAAGGAGAGGCATGCTTAGTCGAGTGATCATAAGGGTCCAGTTAGTGGTGAGGTTTGTTGGGGTCATGGTGATTCAGACAGCTAGCCGGGCCATCGGTAGCAAGCTAGCATAGGATGGAGGTCTGTTTTTAGCCACCTCATGCGTTACCATCGGTAGATGAGTGGGGTTCCGTGTGGTAGAGGGGATCAATCCAATTGGCAAAATAGATATAGTAGATAGAATAGATATAATTTTTCAGTAAGATAGCAGTAAGAGACAGAGAGACTATAGCAGTAAGAGACACAGGGACAATAGCAGTAAGAGACAGAGAGACTATAGCAGTAAGAGACAGAGAGACTATAGCAGTAAGAGACACAGGGACTATAGCAGTAAGTAAGAGACAGAGAGACTATATCAGTAGGAGACTGAACAGAGGGACTATAGCAGTAAGAGACAGAGAGACTATAGCAGTAGGAGACAGAGAGACTATAGCAGTAGGAGACTGAACAGAGTGACTATAGCAGTAAGAGACAGAGAGACTATAGCAGTAGGAGACTGAACAGAGTGACTATAGCAGTAAGAGACAGAGAGACTATAGCAGTAGGAGACTGAACAGAGTGACTATAGCAGTAAGAGACAGAGAGACTATAGCAGTAAGAGACAGAGAGACTATAGCAGTAAGAGACAGAGAGACTATAGCAGTAAGAGACAGAGAGACTATAGCAGTAAGAGACAGAGAGACTATAGCAGTAAGAGACAGAGTGACTATAGCAGTAAGAGACAGAGAGACTATAGCAGTAAGAGACAGAGAGACTATAGCAGTAAGAGACAGAGAGACTATAGCAGTAAGAGACAGAGAGACTATAGCAGTAAGAGACAGAGAGACTATAGCAGTAAGTAAGAGACAGAGAGACTATAGCAGTAGGAGACTGAACAGAGGGACTATAGCAGTAAGAGACAGAGAGACTATAGCAGTAGGAGACTGAACAGAGTGACTATAGCAGTAAGAGACAGAGAGACTATAGCAGTAAGAGACACATGGACTATATCAGTAAGAGACAGAGTGACTATAGCAGTAAGAGACACATGGACTATAGCAGTAGAGACTGAACAGAGATACTATAGCAGTAAGAGACACAGGGACTATAGCAGTAAGAGACACGGGGACTATAGCAGTAAGAGACAGAGAGACTATAGCAGTAAGAGACACAGGGACTATAGCAGTAAGAGACAGAGAGACTATAGCAGTAAGAGACACAGGGACTATAGCAGTAAGAGACAGAGAGACTATAGCAGTAGGAGACTGAACAGAGGGACTATAGCAGTAAGAGACAGAGAGCCTATAGCAGTAAGAAACACATGGACTATATCAGTAAGAGACAGAGTGACTATAGCAGTAAGAGACACATGGACTATAGCAGTAGAGACTGAACAGAGATACTATAGCAGTAAGAGACACAGGGACTATAGCAGTAAGAGACACAGGGACTATAGCAGTAAGAGACAGAGAGACTATAGCAGTAAGAGACACAGGGACTATAGCAGTAAGAGACAGAGAGACTATAGCAGTAAGAGACACAGGGACTATAGCAGTAAGAGACATAGAGACTAAAGCAGTAAGAGACAGAGAGACTATAGCAGTAAGAGACAGAGAGACTATAGGAGTAAGAGACAGAGAGACTATAGCAGTAAGAGACAGAGAGACTATAGCAGTAGGAGAATGAACAGAGGGACTATAGCAGTAAGAGACAGAGAGACTATCGCAGTAAGAGACACATGGACTATATCAGTAAGAGACAGAGTGACTATAGCAGTAAGAGACACAGGGACTATAGCAGTAAGAGACACAGGGACTATAGCAGTAAGAGACAGAGAGACTATAGCAGAAAGAGACAGAGAGACTATAGCAGTAAGAGACAGAGAGACTATAGCAGTAAGAGACAGAGAGACTATAGCAGTAAGAGATATAGGGACTATAACAGTAAGAAACAGAGAGACTATAACAGTAAGAGACAGAGAGACTATAGCAGTAGAGACTGAACGGAGGGACTATAGCAGTAAGAGGAAGAGAGACTATAGCAGTAAGAGATAGAGAGACTATAGCAGTAGAGACTGAACGGAGGGAATATAGCAGTAAGAGACAGAGAGACTATAGCAGTAAGAGATATAGGGACTATAACAGTAAGAGACAGAGAGACTATAGCAGTAAGAGACAGAGAGACTATAGCAGTAAGAGACAGAGAGACTATAGCAGTAAGAGACAGAGAGACTATAGCAGTAAGAGACAGAGAGACTATAGCTGTAAGAGACACAGGGACTATATCAGTAAGAGACAGAGAGACTATAGCAGTAAGAGACACAGGGACTATAGCAGTAAGAGACAGAGAGACTATAGCAGTAAGAGACAGCGAGACTACAGCAGTAAGAGACAGAGAGACTATAGCAGTAAGAGACAGAGAGACTATAGCTGTAAGAGACACAGGGACTATATCAGTAAGAGACAGAGAGACTATAGCAGTAAGAGACACAGGGACTATAGCAGTAAGAGACAGAGAGACTATAGCTGTAAGAGACACAGGGACTATATCAGTAAGAGACGGAGGGACTACAGCAGTAAGAGACAGAGAGACTATAGCAGTAAGAGACAGAGAGACTATAGCAGTAAGAGACACAGGGACTATATCAGTAAGAGACAGAGAGACTATAGCAGTAGAGACTGAACAGAGAGACTATAGCAGTAAGAGACACAGGGACTATAGCAGTAAGAGATACAGGGACTATAGCAGTAAGAGACAGAGGGACTATAGCAGTAAGAGACAGAGAGACTATAGCAGTAAGAGACAGAGAGACTATATCTGTAAGAGACACAGGGACTATATCAGTAAGAGACAGAGAGACTATAGCAGTAAGAGACACAGGGACTATAGCAGTAAGAGACAGAGAGACTATAGCAGTAAGAGACAGCGAGACTACAGCAGTAAGAGACAGAGAGACTATAGCAGTAAGAGACAGAGAGACTATAGCTGTAAGAGACACAGGGACTATATCAGTAAGAGACGGAGGGACTACAGCAGTAAGAGACAGAGAGACTATAGCAGTAAGAGATAGAGAGACTATAGCAGTAGAGACTGATCAGTGGGACTATAGCAGTAAGAGACAGAGAGACTATAGCAGTAAGAGACAGAGAGACTATAGCAGTAAGAGACAGAGAGACTATAGCAGTAAGAGACAGAGAGACTATAGCTGTAAGAGACACAGGGACTATATCAGTAAGAGACAGAGAGACTATAGCAGTAAGAGACACAGGGACTATAGCAGTAAGAGACAGAGAGACTATAGCTGTAAGAGACACAGGGACTATATCAGTAAGAGACGGAGGGACTACATCAGTAAGAGACAGAGAGACTATAGCAGTAAGAGACAGAGAGACTATAGCAGTAAGAGACACAGGGACTATATCAGTAAGAGACAGAGAGACTATAGCAGTAGAGACTGAACAGAGAGACTATAGCAGTAAGAGACACAGGGACTATAGCAGTAAGAGATACAGGGACTATAGCAGTAAGAGACAGAGGGACTATAGCAGTAAGAGATAGAGAGACTATAGCAGTAGAGACTGATCAGAGGGACTATAGCAGTAAGAGACAGAGAGACTATAGCAGTAATAGACAGAGAGACTATAGCAGTAAGAGACAGAGAGACTATAGCAGTAAGAGACAGAGAGACTATAGCAGTAAGAGACAGAGAGACTATAGCTGTAAGAGACACAGGGACTATATCAGTAAGAGACAGAGAGACTAAAGCAGTAAGAGACACAGGGACTATAGCAGTAAGAGACAGAGAGACTATAGCAGTAAGAGACAGCGAGACTACAGCAGTAAGAGACAGAGAGACTATAGCAGTAAGAGACAGAGAGACTATAGCTGTAAGAGACACAGGGACTATATCAGTAAGAGACAGCGAGACTACAGCAGTAAGAGACAGAGAGACAATAGCAGTAAGAGACAGAGAGACTATAGCTGTAAGAGACACAGGGACTATATCAGTAAGAGACAGAGAGACTATAGCAGTAAGAGACAGAGAGACTATAGGAGTGAGAGACAGAGAGACTATAGGAGTAAGAGACAGAGAGACTATAGCAGTAAGAGACAGAGAGACTATAGCAGTAGGAGAATGAACAGAGGGACTATAGCAGTAAGAGACAGAGAGACTATCGCAGTAAGAGACACATGGACTATATCAGTAAGAGACAGAGTGACTATAGCAGTAAGAAACACAGGGACTATAGCAGTAAGAGACACAGGGACTATAGCAGTAAGAGACACAGGGACTATAGCAGTAAGAGACAGAGAGACTATAGCAGAAAGAGACAGAGAGACTATAGCAGTAAGAGATAGAGAGACTATAGCAGTAGAGACTGAAAGGAGGGACTATAGCAGTAAGAGACAGATAGACTATAGCAGTAAGAGATATAGGGACTATAACAGTAAGAGACAGAGAGACTATAACAGTAAGAGACAGAGAGACTATAGCAGTAAGAGACAGAGAGACTATAGCAGTAAGAGATATAGGGACTATAACAGTAAGAAACAGAGAGACTATAACAGTAAGAGACAGAGAGACTATAGCAGTAGAGACTGAACGGAGAGACTATAGCAGTAAGAGGAAGAGAGACTATAGCAGTAGAGACTGAACGGAGGGAATATAGCAGTAAGAGACAGAGAGACTATAGCAGTAAGAGATATAAGGACTATAACAGTAAGAGACAGAGAGACTATAGCAGTAAGAGACAGAGAGACTATAGCAGTAAGAGACAGAGAGACTATAGCAGTAAGAGACAGAGAGACTATAGCTGTAAGAGACACAGGGACTATATCAGTAAGAGACAGAGAGACTATAGCAGTAAGAGACACAGGGACTATAGCAGTAAGAGACAGAGAGACTATAGCAGTAAGAGACAGCGAGACTACAGCAGTAAGAGACAGAGAGACTATAGCAGTAAGAGACAGAGAGACTATAGCTGTAAGAGACACAGGGACTATATCAGTAAGAGACGGAGGGACTACAGCAGTAAGAGACAGAGAGACTATAGCAGTAAGAGACAGAGGGACTATAGCAGTAAGAGATAGAGAGACTATAGCAGTAGAGACTGATCAGTGGGACTATAGCAGTAAGAGACAGAGAGACTATAGCAGTAAGAGACAGAGAGACTATAGCAGTAAGAGACAGAGAGACTATAGCAGTAAGAGACAGAGAGACTATAGCTGTAAGAGACACAGGGACTATATCAGTAAGAGACAGAGAGACTATAGCAGTAAGAGACACAGGGACTATAGCAGTAAGAGACAGAGAGACTATAGCTGTAAGAGACACAGGGACTATATCAGTAAGAGACGGAGGGACTACAGCAGTAAGAGACAGAGAGACTATAGCAGTAAGAGACAGAGAGACTATAGCAGTAAGAGACACAGGGACTATATCAGTAAGAGACAGAGAGACTATAGCAGTAGAGACTGAACAGAGAGACTATAGCAGTAAGAGACACAGGGACTATAGCAGTAAGAGATACAGGGACTATAGCAGTAAGAGACAGAGGGACTATAGCAGTAAGAGATAGAGAGACTATAGCAGTAGAGACTGATCAGAGGGACTATAGCAGTAAGAGACAGAGAGACTATAGCAGTAAGAGACAGAGAGACTATAGCAGAAAGAGACAGAGAGACTATAGCAGTAAGAGACAGAGAGACTATAGCAGTAAGAGACAGAGAGACTATAGCAGTAAGAGACAGAGAGACTATAGCTGTAAGAGACACAGGGACTATATCAGTAAGAGACAGAGAGACTATAGCAGTAAGAGACACAGGGACTATAGCAGTAAGAGACAGAGAGACTATAGCAGTAAGAGACAGCGAGACTACAGCAGTAAGAGACAGAGAGACTATAGCTGTAAGAGACACAGGGACTATATCAGTAAGAGACGGAGGGACTACAGCAGTAAGAGACAGAGAGACTATAGCAGTAAGAGACAGAGAGATTATAGCAATAAGAGACACAGGGACTATATCAGTAAGAGACAGAGAGACTATAGCAGTAGAGACTGAACAGAGAGACTATAGCAGTAAGAGACACAGGGACTATAGCAGTAAGAGACACGGGGACTATAGCAGTAAGAGACAGAGAGACTATCGCAGTAAGAGACACATGGACTATATCAGTAAGAGACAGAGTGACTATAGCAGTAAGAAACACAGGGACTATAGCAGTAAGAGACACAGGGACTATAGCAGTAAGAGACACAGGGACTATAGCAGTAAGAGACAGAGAGACTATAGCAGAAAGAGACAGAGAGACTATAGCAGTAAGAGATAGAGAGACTATAGCAGTAGAGACTGAAAGGAGGGACTATAGCAGTTAGAGACAGAGAGACTATAGCAGTAAGAGATATAGGGACTATAACAGTAAGAGACAGAGAGACTATAACAGTAAGAGACAGAGAGACTATAGCAGTAAGAGACAGAGAGACTATAGCAGTAAGAGATATAGGGACTATAACAGTAAGAAACAGAGAGACTATAACAGTAAGAGACAGAGAGACTATAGCAGTAGAGACTGAATGGAGAGACTATAGCAGTAAGAGGAAGAGAGACTATAGCAGTAAGAGATAGAGAGACTATAGCAGTAGAGACTGAACGGAGGGAATATAGCAGTAAGAGACAGAGAGACTATAGCAGTAAGAGATATAGGGACTATAACAGTAAGAGACAGAGAGACTATAGCAGTAAGAGACAGAGAGACTATAGCAGTAAGAGACAGAGAGACTATAGCAGTAAGAGACAGAGAGACTATAGCAGTAAGAGACAGAGAGACTATAGCTGTAAGAGACACAGGGACTATATCAGTAAGAGACAGAGAGACTATAGCAGTAAGAGACACAGGGACTATAGCAGTAAGAGACAGAGAGACTATAGCAGTAAGAGACAGCGAGACTACAGCAGTAAGAGACAGAGAGACTATAGCAGTAAGAGACAGAGAGACTATAGCTGTAAGAGACACAGGGACTATATCAGTAAGAGACGGAGGGACTACAGCAATAAGAGACAGAGAGACTATAGCAGTAAGAGACAGAGGGACTATAGCAGTAAGAGATAGAGAGACTATAGCAGTAGAGACTGATCAGTGGGACTATAGCAGTAAGAGACAGAGAGACTATAGCAGTAAGAGACAGAGAGACTATAGCAGTAAGAGACAGAGAGACTATAGCAGTAAGAGACAGAGAGACTATAGCTGTAAGAGACACAGGGACTATATCAGTAAGAGACAGAGAGACTATAGCAGTAAGAGACACAGGGACTATAGCAGTAAGAGACAGAGAGACTATAGCTGTAAGAGACACAGGGACTATATCAGTAAGAGACGGAGGGACTACAGCAGTAAGAGACAGAGAGACTATAGCAGTAAGAGACAGAGAGACTATAGCAGTAAGAGACACAGGGACTATATCAGTAAGAGACAGAGAGACTATAGCAGTAGAGACTGAACAGAGAGACTATAGCAGTAAGAGACACAGGGACTATAGCAGTAAGAGATACAGGGACTATAGCAGTAAGAGACAGAGGGACTATAGCAGTAAGAGATAGAGAGACTATAGCAGTAGAGACTGATCAGAGGGACTATAGCAGTAAGAGACAGAGAGACTATAGCAGTAAGAGACAGAGAGACTATAGCAGTAAGAGACAGAGAGACTATAGCAGTAAGAGACAGAGAGACTATAGCAGTAAGAGACAGAGAGACTATAGCAGTAAGAGACAGAGAGACTATAGCTGTAAGAGACACAGGGACTATATCAGTAAGAGACAGAGAGACTATAGCAGTAAGAGACAGCGAGACTACAGCAGTAAGAGACAGAGAGACTATAGCTGTAAGAGACACAGGGACTATATCAGTAAGAGACGGAGGGACTACAGCAGTAAGAGACAGAGAGACTATAGCAGTAAGAGACAGAGAGATTATAGCAATAAGAGACACAGGGACTATATCAGTAAGAGACAGAGAGACTATAGCAGTAGAGACTGAACAGAGAGACTATAGCAGTAAGAGACACAGGGACTATAGCAGTAAGAGACACGGGGACTATAGCAGTAAGAGACAGAGAGACTATAGCAGTAAGAGACACAGGGACTATAGCAGTAAGAGACAGAGAGACTATAGCAGTAAGAGACACAGGGACTATAGCAGTAAGAGACAGAGAGACTATAGCAGTAGGAGACTGAACAGAGGGGCTATAGCAGTAAGAGACAGAGAGCCTATAGCAGTAAGAAACACATGGACTATATCAGTAAGAGACAGAGTGACTATAGCAGTAAGAGACACATGGACTATAGCAGTAGAGACTGAACAGAGATACTATAGCAGTAAGAGACACAGGGACTATAGCAGTAAGAGACACATGGACTATAGCAGTAGAGACTGAACAGAGATACTATAGCAGTAAGAGACACAGGGACTATAGCAGTAAGAGACACAGGGACTATAGCAGTAAGAGACAGAGAGACTATAGCAGTAAGAGACACAGGGACTATAGCAGTAAGAGACAGAGAGACTATAGCAGTAAGAGACACAGGGACTATAGCAGTAAGAGACAGAGAGACTATAGCTGTAAGAGACACAGGGACTATATCAGTAAGAGACGGAGGGACTACAGCAGTAAGAGACAGAGAGACTATAGCAGTAAGAGACAGAGAGACTATAGCAGTAAGAGACACAGGGACTATATCAGTAAGAGACAGAGAGACTATAGCAGTAGAGACTGAACAGAGAGACTATAGCAGTAAGAGACACAGGGACTATAGCAGTAAGAGATACAGGGACTATAGCAGTAAGAGACAGAGGGACTATAGCAGTAAGAGATAGAGAGACTATAGCAGTAGAGACTGATCAGAGGGACTATAGCAGTAAGAGACAAAGAGACTATAGCAGTAAGAGACAGAGAGACTATAGCAGTAAGAGACAGAGAGACTATAGCAGTAAGAGACAGAGAGACTATAGCAGTAAGAGACAGAGAGACTATAGCTGTAAGAGACACAGGGACTATAGCAGTAAGAGACAGAGAGACTATAGCAGTAAGAGACACAGGGACTATAGCAGTAAGAGACAGAGAGACTATAGCAGTAAGAGACAGCGAGACTACAGCAGTAAGAGACAGAGAGACTATAGCTGTAAGAGACACAGGGACTATATCAGTAAGAGACGGAGGGACTACAGCAGTAAGAGACAGAGAGACTATAGCAGTAAGAGACAGAGAGATTATAGCAGTAAGAGACACAGGGACTATATCAGTAAGAGACAGAGAGACTATAGCAGTAGAGACTGAACAGAGAGACTATAGCAGTAAGAGACACAGGGACTATAGCAGTAACAGATACAGGGACTATAGCAGTAAGAGACAGAGGGACTATAGCAGTAAGAGATAGAGAGACTATAGCAGTAGAGACTGATCAGAGGGACTATAGCAGTAAGAGACAGAGAGACTATAGCAGTAAGAGACACAGGGACTATAGCAGTAAGAGACATAGAGACTAAAGCAGTAAGAGACAGAGAGACTATAGCAGTAAGAGACAGAGAGACTATAGCAGTAAGAGACAGAGAGACTATAGCAGTAGGAGAATGAACAGAGGGACTATAGCAGTAAGAGACAGAGAGACTATCGCAGTAAGAGACACATGGACTATATCAGTAAGAGACAGAGTGACTATAGCAGTAAGAGACACAGGGACTATAGCAGTAAGAGACACAGGGACTATAGCAGTAAGAGACAGAGAGACTATAGCAGAAAGAGACAGAGAGACTATGGCAGTAAGAGATAGAGAGACTATAGCAGTAGAGACTGAACGGAGGGACTATAGCAGTAAGAGACACAGAGACTATAGCAGTAAGAGATATAGGGACTATAACAGTAAGAGACAGAGAGACTATAACAGTAAGAGACAGAGAGACTATAGCAGTAAGAGACAGAGTGACTATAGCAGTAAGAGATATAGGGACTATAACAGTAAGAAACAGAGAGACTATAACAGTAAGAGACAGAGAGACTATAGCAGTAGAGACTGAACGGAGAGACTATAGCAGTAAGAGGAAGAGAGACTATAGCAGTAAGAGATAGAGAGACTATAGCAGTAGAGACTGAACGGAGGGAATATAGCAGTAAGAGACAGAGAGACTATAGCAGTAAGAGATATAGGGACTATAACAGTAAGAGACAGAGAGACTATAGCAGTAAGAGACAGAGAGACTATAGCAGTAAGAGACAGAGAGACTATAGCAGTAAGAGACAGAGAGACTATAGCAGTAAGAGACAGAGAGACTATAGCTGTAAGAGACACAGGGACTATATCAGTAAGAGACAGAGACTATAGCAGTAAGAGACACAGGGACTATAGCAGTAAGAGACAGAGAGACTATAGCAGTAAGAGACAGCGAGACTACAGCAGTAAGAGACAGAGAGACAATAGCAGTAAGAGACAGAGAGACTATAGCTGTAAGAGACACAGGGACTATATCAGTAAGAGACAGAGAGACTATAGCAGTAAGAGACAGAGAGACTATAGGAGTGAGAGACAGAGAGACTATAGGAGTAAGAGACAGAGAGACTATAGCAGTAAGAGACAGAGAGACTATAGCAGTAGGAGAATGAACAGAGGGACTATAGCAGTAAGAGACAGAGAGACTATCGCAGTAAGAGACACATGGACTATATCAGTAAGAGACAGAGTGGCTATAGCAGTAAGAGACACAGGGACTATAGCAGTAAGAGACACAGGGACTATAGCAGTAAGAGACAGAGAGACTATAGCAGAAAGAGACAGAGAGACTATAGCAGTAAGAGATAGAGAGACTATAGCAGTAGAGACTGAAAGGAGGGACTATAGCAGTAAGAGACAGAGAGACTATAGCAGTAAGAGATATAGGGACTATAACAGTAAGAGACAGAGAGACTATAACAGTAAGAGACAGAGAGACTATAGCAGTAAGAGACAGAGAGACTATAGCAGTAAGAGATATAGGGACTATAACAGTAAGAAACAGAGAGACTATAACAGTAAGAGACAGAGAGACTATAGCAGTAGAGACTGAACGGAGAGACTATAGCAGTAAGAGGAAGAGAGACTATAGCAGTAAGAGATAGAGAGACTATAGCAGTAGAGACTGAACGGAGGGAATATAGCAGTAAGAGACAGAGAGACTATAGCAGTAAGAGATATAGGGACTATAACAGTAAGAGACAGAGAGACTATAGCAGTAAGAGACAGAGAGACTATAGCAGTAAGAGACAGAGAGACTATAGCAGTAAGAGACAGAGAGACTATAGCAGTAAGAGACAGAGAGACTATAGCTGTAAGAGACACAGGGACTATATCAGTAAGAGACAGAGAGACTATAGCAGTAAGAGACACAGGGACTATAGCAGTAAGAGACAGAGAGACTATAGCAGTAAGAGACAGCGAGACTACAGCAGTAAGAGACAGAGAGACTATAGCAGTAAGAGACAGAGAGACTATAGCAGTAAGAGACAGAGAGACTATAGCAGTAAGAGACACAGGGACTATATCAGTAAGAGACAGAGAGACTATAGCAGTAGAGACTGAACAGAGAGACTATAGCAGTAAGAGACACAGGGACTATAGCAGTAAGAGATACAGGGACTATAGCAGTAAGAGACAGAGGGACTATAGCAGTAAGAGATAGAGAGACTATAGCAGTAGAGACTGATCAGAGGGACTATAGCAGTAAGGGACAGAGAGACTATAGCAGTAAGAGACAGAGAGACTATAGCAGTAAGAGACAGAGAGACTATAGCAGTAAGAGACAGAGAGACTATAGCAGTAAGAGACAGAGAGACTATAGCTGTAAGAGACACAGGGACTATATCAGTAAGAGACAGAGAGACTATAGCAGTAAGAGACACAGGGACTATAGCAGTAAGAGACAGAGAGACTATAGCAGTAAGAGACAGCGAGACTACAGCAGTAAGAGACAGAGAGACTATAGCTGTAAGAGACACAGGGACTATATCAGTAAGAGACGGAGGGACTACAGCAGTAAGAGACAGAGAGACTATAGCAGTAAGAGACAGAGAGATTATAGCAGTAAGAGACACAGGGACTATATCAGTAAGAGACAGAGAGACTATAGCAGTAGAGACTGAACAGAGAGACTATAGCAGTAAGAGACACAGGGACTATAGCAGTAACAGATACAGGGACTATAGCAGTAATAGACAGAGGGACTATAGCAGTAAGAGACACAGGGACTATAGCAGTAACAGATACAGGGACTATAGCAGTAATAGACAGAGGGACTATAGCAGTAAGAGATAGAGAGACTATAGCAGTAGAGACTGATCAGAGGGACTATAGCAGTAAGAGACAGAGAGACTATAGCAGTAAGAGACACAGGGACTATAGCAGTAAGAGACATAGAGACTAAAGCAGTAAGAGACAGAGAGACTATAGCAGTAAGAGACAGAGAGACTATAGGAGTGAGAGACAGAGAGACTATAGGAGTAAGAGACAGAGAGACTATAGCAGTAAGAGACAGAGAGACTATAGCAGTAGGAGAATGAACAGAGGGACTATAGCAGTAAGAGACAGAGAGACTATCGCAGTAAGAGACACATGGACTATATCAGTAAGAGACAGAGTGACTATAGCAGTAAGAGACACAGGGACTATAGCAGTAAGAGACACAGGGACTATAGCAGTAAGAGACAGAGAGACTATAGCAGAAAGAGACAGAGAGACTATAGCAGTAAGAGATAGAGAGACTATAGCAGTAGAGACTGAACGGAGGGACTATAGCAGTAAGAGACAGAGAGACTATAGCAGTAAGAGATATAGGGACTATAACAGTAAGAAACAGAGAGACTATATCAGTAAGAGACAGAGAGACTATAGCAGTAGAGACAGAGTGACTATAGCAGTAAGAGACAGAGAGACTATAGCTGTAAGAGACACAGGGACTATATCAGTAAGAGACAGAGAGACTATAGCAGTAAGAGACACAGGGACTATAGCAGTAAGAGACAGAGAGACTATAGCTGTAAGAGACACAGGGACTATATCAGTAAGAGACGGAGGGACTACAGCAGTAAGAGACAGAGAGACTATAGCAGTAAGAGACAGAGAGACTATAGCAGTAAGAGACACAGGGACTATATCAGTAAGAGACAGAGAGACTATAGCAGTAGAGACTGAACAGAGAGACTATAGCAGTAAGAGACACAGGGACTATAGCAGTAAGAGATACAGGGACTATAGCAGTAAGAGACAGAGGGACTATAGCAGTAAGAGATAGAGAGACTATAGCAGTAGAGACTGATCAGAGGGACTATAGCAGTAAGGGACAGAGAGACTATAGCAGTAAGAGACAGAGAGACTATAGCAGTAAGAGACAGAGAGACTATAGCAGTAAGAGACAGAGAGACTATAGCAGTAAGAGACAGAGAGACTATAGCTGTAAGAGACACAGGGACTATATCAGTAAGAGACAGAGAGACTATAGCAGTAAGAGACACAGGGACTATAGCAGTAAGAGACAGAGAGACTATAGCAGTAAGAGACAGCGAGACTACAGCAGTAAGAGACAGAGAGACTATAGCTGTAAGAGACACAGGGACTATATCAGTAAGAGACGGAGGGACTACAGCAGTAAGAGACAGAGAGACTATAGCAGTAAGAGACAGAGAGATTATAGCAGTAAGAGACACAGGGACTATATCAGTAAGAGACAGAGAGACTATAGCAGTAGAGACTGAACAGAGAGACTATAGCAGTAAGAGACACAGGGACTATAGCAGTAACAGATACAGGGACTATAGCAGTAATAGACAGAGGGACTATAGCAGTAAGAGACACAGGGACTATAGCAGTAACAGATACAGGGACTATAGCAGTAATAGACAGAGGGACTATAGCAGTAAGAGATAGAGAGACTATAGCAGTAGAGACTGATCAGAGGGACTATAGCAGTAAGAGACAGAGAGACTATAGCAGTAAGAGACACAGGGACTATAGCAGTAAGAGACATAGAGACTAAAGCAGTAAGAGACAGAGAGACTATAGCAGTAAGAGACAGAGAGACTATAGGAGTGAGAGACAGAGAGACTATAGGAGTAAGAGACAGAGAGACTATAGCAGTAAGAGACAGAGAGACTATAGCAGTAGGAGAATGAACAGAGGGACTATAGCAGTAAGAGACAGAGAGACTATCGCAGTAAGAGACACATGGACTATATCAGTAAGAGACAGAGTGACTATAGCAGTAAGAGACACAGGGACTATAGCAGTAAGAGACACAGGGACTATAGCAGTAAGAGACAGAGAGACTATAGCAGAAAGAGACAGAGAGACTATAGCAGTAAGAGATAGAGAGACTATAGCAGTAGAGACTGAACGGAGGGACTATAGCAGTAAGAGACAGAGAGACTATAGCAGTAAGAGATATAGGGACTATAACAGTAAGAGACAGAGAGACTATAACAGTAAGAGACAGAGAGACTATAGCAGTAAGAGACAGAGTGACTATAGCAGTAAGAGATATAGGGACTATAACAGTAAGAAACAGAGAGACTATATCAGTAAGAGACAGAGAGACTATAGCAGTAGAGACTGAACGGAGAGACTATAGCAGTAAGAGGAAGAGAGACTATAGCAGTAAGAGATAGAGAGACTATAGCAGTAGAGACTGAACGGAGGGAATATAGCAGTAAGAGACAGAGAGACTATAGCAGTAAGAGATATAGGGACTATAACAGTAAGAGACAGAGAGACTATAGCAGTAAGAGACAGAGAGACTATAGCAGTAAGAGACAGAGAGACTATAGCAGTAAGAGACAGAGAGACTATAGCAGTAAGAGACAGAGAGACTATAGCTGTAAGAGACACAGGGACTATATCAGTAAGAGACAGAGAGACTATAGCAGTAAGAGACACAGGGACTATAGCAGTAAGAGACAGAGAGACTATAGCAGTAAGAGACAGCGAGACTACAGCAGTAAGAGACAGAGAGACTATAGCAGTAAGAGACAGAGAGACTATAGCTGTAAGAGACACAGGGACTATATCAGTAAGAGACGGAGGGACTACAGCAGTAAGAGACAGAGAGACTATAGCAGTAAGAGACAGAGGGACTATAGCAGTAAGAGATAGAGAGACTATAGCAGTAGAGACTGATCAGTGGGACTATAGCAGTAAGAGACAGAGAGACTATAGCAGTAAGAGACAGAGAGACTATAGCAGTAAGAGACAGAGAGACTATAGCAGTAAGAGACAGAGAGACTATAGCTGTAAGAGACACAGGGACTATATCAGTAAGAGACAGAGAGACTATAGCAGTAAGAGACACAGGGACTATAGCAGTAAGAGACAGAGAGACTATAGCTGTAAGAGACACAGGGACTATATCAGTAAGAGACGGAGGGACTACAGCAGTAAGAGACAGAGAGACTATAGCAGTAAGAGACAGAGAGACTATAGCAGTAAGAGACACAGGGACTATATCAGTAAGAGACAGAGAGACTATAGCAGTAGAGACTGAACAGAGAGACTATAGCAGTAAGAGACACAGGGACTATAGCAGTAAGAGATACAGGGACTATAGCAGTAAGAGACAGAGGGACTATAGCAGTAAGAGATAGAGAGACTATAGCAGTAGAGACTGATCAGAGGGACTATAGCAGTAAGAGACAGAGAGACTATAGCAGTAAGAGACAGAGAGACTATAGCAGTAAGAGACAGAGAGACTATAGCAGTAATAGACAGAGAGACTATAGCAGTAAGAGACAGAGAGACTATAGCTGTAAGAGACACAGGGACTATATCAGTAAGAGACAGAGAGACTATAGCAGTAAGAGACAGAGAGACTATAGCAGTAAGAGACAGCGAGACTACAGCAGTAAGAGACAGAGAGATTATAGCTGTAAGAGACACAGGGACTATATCAGTAAGAGACAGAGAGACTATAGCAGTAAGAGACAGAGAGACTATAGCAGTAAGAGACAGCGAGACTACAGCAGTAAGAGACAGAGAGACTATAGCAGTAAGAGACAGCGAGACTACAGCAGTAAGAGACGGAGGGACTACAGCAGTAAGAGACAGAGAGACTATAGCAGTAAGAGACAGAGAGATTATAGCAGTAAGAGACACAGGGACTATATCAGTAAGAGACAGAGAGACTATAGCAGTAAGAGACAGAGAGACTATAGCAGTAAGAGACAGAGAGACTATAGCAGTAAGAGACAGAGAGACTATAGCAGTAAGAGACAGAGAGACTATAGCAGTAAGAGACAGAGAGACTATAGCAGTAAGAGACAGAGAGACTATAGCTGTAAGAGACACAGGGACTATATCAGTAAGAGACAGAGAGACTATAGCAGTAAGAGACACAGGGACTATAGCAGTAAGAGACAGAGAGACTATAGCTGTAAGAGACACAGGGACTATATCAGTAAGAGACGGAGGGACTACAGCAGTAAGAGACAGAGAGACTATAGCAGTAAGAGACAGAGAGACTATAGCAGTAAGAGACACAGGGACTATATCAGTAAGAGACAGAGAGACTATAGCAGTAGAGACTGAACAGAGAGACTATAGCAGTAAGAGACACAGGGACTATAGCAGTAAGAGATACAGGGACTATAGCAGTAAGAGACAGAGGGACTATAGCAGTAAGAGATAGAGAGACTATAGCAGTAGAGACTGATCAGAGGGACTATAGCAGTAAGAGACAGAGAGACTATAGCAGTAAGAGACAGAGAGACTATAGCAGTAAGAGACAGAGAGACTATAGCAGTAAGAGACAGAGAGACTATAGCAGTAAGAGACAGAGAGACTATAGCTGTAAGAGACACAGGGACTATATCAGTAAGAGACAGAGAGACTATAGCAGTAAGAGACAGAGAGACTATAGCAGTAAGAGACAGCGAGACTACAGCAGTAAGAGACAGAGAGATTATAGCTGTAAGAGACACAGGGACTATATCAGTAAGAGACAGAGAGACTATAGCAGTAAGAGACAGAGAGACTATAGCAGTAAGAGACAGCGAGACTACAGCAGTAAGAGACAGAGAGATTATAGCAGTAAGAGACAGAGAGACTATAGCTGTAAGAGACACAGGGACTATATCAGTAAGAGACGGAGGGACTACAGCAGTAAGAGACAGAGAGACTATAGCAGTAAGAGACAGAGAGATTATAGCAGTAAGAGACACAGGGACTATATCAGTAAGAGACAGAGAGACTATAGCAGTAAGAGACAGAGAGACTATAGCAGTAAGAGACAGAGAGACTATAGCAGTAAGAGACAGAGAGACTATAGCAGTAAGAGACAGAGAGACTATAGCTGTAAGAGACACAGGGACTATATCAGTAAGAGACAGAGAGACTATAGCAGTAAGAGACACAGGGACTATAGCAGTAAGAGACAGAGAGACTATAGCAGTAAGAGACAGCGAGACTACAGCAGTAAGAGACAGAGAGATTATAGCAGTAAGAGACAGAGAGACTATAGCTGTAAGAGACACAGGGACTATATCAGTAAGAGACGGAGGGACTACAGCAGTAAGAGACAGAGAGACTATAGCAGTAAGAGACAGAGAGATTATAGCAGTAAGAGACACAGGGACTATATCAGTAAGAGACAGAGAGACTATAGCAGTAGAGACTGAACAGAGAGACTATAGCAGTAAGAGACACAGGGACTATAGCAGTAACAGATACAGGGACTATAGCAGTAAGAGACAGAGGGACTATAGCAGTAAGAGATAGAGAGACTATAGCAGTAGAGACTGATCAGAGGGACTATAGCAGTAAGAGACAGAGAGACTATAGCAGTAAGAGACACAGGGACTATAGCAGTAAGAGACACAGGGACTACAGATTTAAAGGTTTTGTTCTCAAATAGACTGCTATCACTTTGCTGATCCCGTTTGATGTCGGCCCGTTTCAAAACGTCTGTTAATTCTGTTTAATTGATCATGTAGAAGCTCTGGTTTGATTTTGGTGTTATTCATTTTTTGCCTTGTTGTTGTCTCTGCTGCTTTGTGAGAAAAGACGATCTCTCACATGCTATACTGCCCCTTCTGTCTTTCTTCTTCTAAAACAAATAAAGACGTCAAACATCAAAGCTGTTCTTGGTTAATAAAAGACCTCAAATATTTTCCATTATGTTTGACATGGTTTTGGGTTTCGCCATTCACAGGAACAACAACAGGACAGAATAAATTGACGCTTTTTTGTGTGTTGTTGCTGCACAGTTTGTGTGTTAAAGAGGTTAACCAGACCAAACCAGAGCCTGCTCTTTGATGTCATGAGCTGTCATTATTCAAAGGTAGTCTCTCTCTCTCTCTCTCAGTTCTGTTCTCAGACAAGAGAGAACATACAATAGACACACATTGAGACGTGTGCACACAAGAACTCACACACAGAACCCTCCCACTCTCCCCCTCTACACACACTGCTCTCTCCCGACTGTCCCCTTCCACATTCTTGATTATGATTTAGAGGGTTCCCTGGCTAAAACAACAGCCAGTCAGAGGATCACTTCTTCCCCTTTGAAGTCAGAGCGTCAGTCAGTTGTGTTCCTGTCCCAGGCCAGAGCGCTGACCCCTGACCTTGGCTGATTACTTCCGTGACGCAGCCGAGCAGAGATAACTGTAAATACAGGCCTTTGATATCCGCCCGGCCCCGAGAGTGGGAGGGTCAGCCTATGGGGAAAGAAACACACAGGCACACACACACACAGGCACACACACACACAGGCACACACACACACAGGCACACACACACACAGGCACACACACAGGCACACACACACACACACACACACACACACACACACACACACACACACACACACACACACACACACACACACACACACACACACACACACACACACACACACACACACAGTTAACAGCTGAGTGATGGAGCTGGAACAACATAACCACTCTCAAATTCATGAGGCATTTTGAAGTTATATTCTTCTAGAATCAATGGATATATATAATTAATTCAAATATATATCAATAAAGTCCCAAAATGAATGTACCAATCACAGATTCCCACTTTAAAAGAGAGCTTAATGAAATGTCCACACAATCTACGTTCATCAGTACATGTTTTTGTCTTTGTAATGGAAGTGTGTGAACCAATCTGTTTTCACTTTCACTAAAGTCATGTCGTTGAGTGATGGCTAGTGAAACAATCCAAGTTCAATAACGTGTTCCAGCATATCTGTGGAGTGAGAAATATCATGTGTCCAGAATGGCACCCTATATAGTGCACTACTTTTGATGAGTACCCTATATGTCCTGGTCAAAAGTAGTGCACTACATATGTAGAGAATAGGGTGCTATTTGGGACACAACCTTAGAGATAGAGACAGAGAAATGGAGACAGTCAGGCTGTTGGGATTACTACTCTCCTGGCTGGTGTCTCAGTCTGCTTGTTGAAGGCTATTAGAAACCGTATGGGATAAATCACTCACTAAAATCAACACTGTCAATGCTCAGCCCACTATGGGCGATGAGAAGGGAAGTCACATGGACAGTCTGTTGAATACCAATCTAGTAGCCATGATCACTGTTCCTTCTAATTTGTTTCATAACTGAGCAAATATCAGGACTGCTGAGCGACAGACTTGATGTGAAAATTCTGTCCACCTTCCGGCGCCCGTTTACAGTGAACACTGATGCTGGAGGCTACTGTGGCTATTTAATCATAATGTAGGCCTGCCAGAGTGGCCTACCATCACAAACAATGGAGGAAATGCATCCCATAACATTTTAACATGGAAATAGCTGTTCTATCATTCAGACTACAGTAGCAACCAATGTGTGTTGTTCAATGGAGGCCTACATTCCATGAGACTGAAAAAAACATGCAGGGCTTGACATCAACCTGTTTATCCACTTTTCCTTCAGACAAGGAGTTGACTGGGAATGTTGTCGTGTGATTTGATGCAAGAAACCACTTAACAAAACGTGTTATTATTCCCATACCATTATTACAGAGAATCAGACAAATTGTCACATGTGCTCCCTCTCCGGCCTCTGGGTCACTAGGCGGCTCATTATGGCGCACACCTTTTCACCATCATCACGCGCACCTGCGTGTCGTCAGACTCACCTGGACTCCATCACCTCCCTGATTACCTTCAATATTTATGTCATTCCCCTTGGTTCCTTCCCTATATATGTCACTCCCCTTGGTTCCTTCCCTATATATGTCACTCCCCTTGGTTCCTTCCCTATATATGTCACTCCCCTTGGTTCCTTCCCCAGGCGTCATTGTTTCTGTTTCATGTCTGTGCGTTGTTCATGTTTCTTGTTTTGTATTATGTTGTGTTTATTTATTAAAACCCTCCCTCCCTGAACTTGCTTCCCGACTCTCAGCGCACGTTGTTACACAAATCATGCTAACCTCTGCCTAATGGCTACTTAGCTTATTCCAGCCTGTCTCAAAATACAACACTACTCCTTTAAGACAGAAGCAATCTCTTTACCTGACTCACGTTTTGTGTTCTTGTAGGAAGCAACCACTCCCCCATTGCTGACTACACATGATCTAGAACTGGGCTAATAACTCACTAAGGATTTCAACAAATGTGCACATGTGGTTACATACATGCAGCTCTCGCTTTGATCTCAAAACAAGCTACTCACGACTGCTTATGCTGTAAAAACAGTCCAGTTCAAAGTGAATGGCACAGATCCATATATGGCAATGGTCTATTTGCGTACAGGCCTACTGCAGCTCTAAAAGTTTATGTCGCACTGGTCTGGGGCCGGATTCACGAAACATTACTTCTGAAAAAACTTAAGAAGCTGAAAAAAAAACAAGTTTATAAGATAGTTCGTAAATGCAATTCCTCAAAATGTTCTTAGGAACTTCGTAAATATCCTTAAGAACTTCGTAAATATCTTGCTTGAAACATGCTTGACATGCTTGAAACCAATAAATATGCCTATGAGACAGGGATGATAGGATTTGGCCCACTATAATAAAATGTTTTTATTACATTTATTTTTTTGCTAAATGTCTCAAGAATAATTTGTTTAGTTTTAGTTGGCTCCCGAACCCTTTACACACACACACAAATGTTTTCCCAAACATTATCATGTTCGTTGTAATGATGAGACCAAGGTGCAGCGTGATAAGAATACATTCTTCTTTAATAAACGAAGAACACTAAAACAAACTAACAAAAACGAACGTGACGCTATGATAAACCGAGTGCTGACATGCAACGACACATAGACAATAACCCACAAAACCAAAATGGAAAATGACAACCTTAATAGGATCCCCAATCAGAGACAACAATAAACAGCTGTCTCTGATTGGGAACCAATTCAGGCCACCATAGACCTACATATGTATGTGACTGTGACTGGAACGAATTGCAAAAATCGCTGAAGTTGGAGACTTTTATCTCCCTCACCAACTTCAAACATCTGCTATCTGAGCAGCTAACCGATCGCTGCAGCTGTACATGGTCTTATCGGTAAAGAGCCCACCCAATTTTACCTACCTCATCCCCATACTGTTTATATTTATTTACTCTTCTGCTCTTTTGCACACCAATATCTCTACCTGTACATGACCATCTGATCATTTATCACTCCAGTGTTAATCTGCAAAATTGTAATTATTTGCCTACCTCCTCATGCCTTTTGCACACAATGTATATAGACTCTCTTTTTTTCTACTGTGTTATTGACTTGTTTATTGTTTACTCCATGTGTAACTCTGTGTTGTCTGTTCACACTGCTATGCTTTATCTTGGCCAGGTCGCAGTTGCAAATGAGAACTTGTTCTCAACTAGCCTACCTGGTTAAATAAAGGTTAAATAAAAAAATAAAATAAAAAATATACATAGACATACCAAGACCCCATAGAATTACAAAAAACCCTAGACAAGACACAACACACATACCACCCTCGTCACACCCTGACCTAACCAAAATAATAAAGAAAACAAAGATAACTAAGGTCATGGTGTGACACACATTATAGCCATGAGACTAACGTTCGCTACTGTACATCAAAATCAAAAATGGATAACCAAGGAAAGTGCAATAAAAACTTCAGTAAATAAGAGCTTGAAGTGATGATGGAGGAAATAGCAGCCAGGAAAATGTTGCTGTTGGGAGACTTGATAACTGCAGGTTCACTGCTGAAACCAAGTCCTCTAAGGGGAGAGGATGGTCCTCTACCACAGGGAGAGTGGCGAGAGTCCTCTACCACAGGGAGAGTGGCCGAGTCTGTCTACTCTGTCCTCTACCACAGGGGAGAGTGGCCGAGTCTGTCTACTCTGTCCTCTACCACAGGGGAGAGTGGCCGAGTCTGGCTACTCTGTCCTCTACCACAGGGGAGAGTGGCCGAGTCTGGCTACTCTGTCCTCTACCACAGGGGAGAGTGGCCGAGCCTGGCTACTCTGTCCTCTACCACAGGGGAGAGTGGCCGATTGTCTACTCTGTCGTCTACCACAGGGGAGAGTGGCTGAGTTCTACTCTGGCCTCTACTCTGTCCTCCACCACGGGGAGAGTGGCCGAGTTCTACTCTGTCCTCTACCACAAGAGGGCCGATTCTACTCTGTCCTCTACCACGGGGAGGTGGCCGATTCTACTCTGTCCTCTACCACAGGGGAGGTGGCCGATTCTACTCTGTCCTCTACCACAGGGGAGAGTGGCTACTCTGTCCTCTACCACAGGGGAGAGTGGCCGATTCTACTCTGTCCTCTACCACAGGGGAGAGTGGCCGATTCTACTGTCCTCTACCACAGGCTGCTCTGTCCTCTACCACGAGGGATTCTACTCTGTCCTCTACCACGAGGGATTCTACTCTGTCCTCTACCACGAGGGATTCTACTCTGTCCTCTACCACGAGGGATTCTACTCTGGCTACTCTGTCCTCTACCACGAGGGATTCTACTCTGTCCTCTACCACGAGGGATTCTACTCTGGCTGCTCTGTCCTCTACCACAGGGGAGAGTGGCTACTCTGTCCTCTACCACGAGGGATTCTGTCTCTGGGAGAGTGGCCGTCTGTCTCTGGTCGGGGGAATGGCAAGGGACAGTGACGGAGTAAAAAACAAGTGGTTCGACATCAAAGTGGCTGCTAAGAAGAAGGGAGCTGAGAGAACATTCATGTGGACCAGCTGGAGGAGAAGGTGTCGTCCATCATAGAGATGGTGGTAGAGGGACTGCACGACAGGTAAGTTAGGTAGCTATGTTAGCTCGCTAACACGTAACGACGTTATAACCAACAACATAGCTAACGACGTTAACGTTAGCTAAGTTAGCCAAGTTCTTCTTTGCAAATTGACAAAATAGCACTAGCTATTTAACACATTCTAGAATATTGTAATATATTGTTAATTACTAGCTAGCTAGATAATGCGTGTTTAATCTGTATTCTTGCTCTATTTAAATATCCGGTAGCCAACTGTTTCTGTGGCACAAGAAAATATTAATGATTACAAAAGTACCTATTCGATTCAAGACAAGGGTTTAGCTGTCCTAAATTTAAGTACATTTCCAAGAAGAAATCCGAAAGCATTATTTTCAAGAATCCCGTTTCTTCTTAAATTTTTTCTTAGGAAGAAATTTAGGAAAAACCTTAAGAACATTTCCGATATTGAGGAATAGCAACTTTGCTTAAAACTTCTTAGGGCTTCAATCCCGTTAACGGAATGATATGACAACAGACAGTGAACGTGCAGGGCGCCAAATTCAAAACAACCGAAATCTCATAATTAAAATTCCTCAAACATACATGTATCTTATAACGTTTTAAAGGTAATCTTGTTGTTAATCCCACCACAGTGTCCGATTTCAAATAGGCTTTACAGCGAAAGCACCACAAATGACTTTGTTAGGTCACCACCAAGCCAAAGAAAAACTCAGCCATTTTTCCAGCCAAAGAGAGGAGTCACAAAAAGCACAAATAGAGATAAAATGAATCACTAACCTTTGATGATCTTCATCAGATGACACTCATAGGACTTCATGTTACACAATACATGTATGTTTTGTTTGATAAAGTTCATATTTATATAAAACAATCTGAGTTTACATTGGCGCGTCATGTTCACTATTTCCAAAAACATCCAGTGATTTTGCATAGCCACAATGATTCAACAGAATAACTCATCATAAATGTCGAGGATAATACAAGTTATACAAATGGAATTATAGATACACCTCTGTAACGGCTTTCTTCTACCTCCTTCTCTGACGAAGAGGTGGAATAAGGATCAGACCAAAATGCAACGTGGTTCCTCTCCTTAATGCAACCGCTGTCTCAGATTTAAAAAAAAACTTTACTGAAAAAGCAAACTATGCAATAATCTGAGACGGCGCTCATAAAAATAATCAAATTAGCCACCAAATGCTGGTTCAATCAGAAACCAGAAATCACATTATAAATATTCCCTTACATTTGATGATCTTCATCAGAATGCACTCCCAGGAATCACAGTTCCACAATAAATGCTTGATTTGTTCGATAATATCCAGTTATTTATGTCCAAGTAGTCTAGTTTTGTTAGCGCATTCTGAGGTAAACATATCAAATTAGCGTGTGCATTAGTTCAGACAAAAACATTAAAATATTTATATTTCACAGAATGCACTCCCAGAAACATTTCAAACTAAGTATAGAATTGTTCATAAGGATGTTTTTATCATCAATCTTGTTAGCAATAAAGTATCCAAAAGCGTGAGAAATCCAAAAATTTCAAAAAGTTATATAGGAGCAGTTCAAACTAAGTATAGAATCAATCATGATATCATGACCAGGAAATGGTTCTCTGCCAGTAACCTCACTCAATCAGCTCTTATTCAGTCCCACAACACAGTAGAAGCCCCATTCAAGTTTCTAAAGACAGATGACATCTAGTGGAAGCCCTAGGAAGTGCAACTTCATTCATATCCCACTGTGAATTCAATAGGGCCTGGGATGAAAATCGACCAACCTCAGATTTCTCACTTCCTGTGTGGATATATTCTCATGTTTTTGCCTGCAATATCATTTCTGTTATACTCACAGGCATCATTCAAACAGTTTTAGAAATGTTCAGAGTGTTTTCTATCCAATTCTAATAATAATATGCATATATTAGCAACTGAGACTGAGGAGCAGGCTGTTTACTCTGGGCACCTCTGGGCACCTTTCATCCAAGCTACCCAATACTGTCCTGAGGCCATAAGAAGTTTTAACTTTCTTCTTAAATCTATAGTTCAGGAAAAAATGGCAGTTAAGAAGAAATGTATTCTTAAGAAGGTTTTGTGAATCTGGCCCCTGGTCTGTGTAGAGTCAATGCAAGAAAATCCTACTCTGATGCGTTCTGCCTACAACAAAATCTCTTTCATAGTTAGTTTTGCGAACGAAGTCTTGCATAGTTTGTATTGTTTCGGTAAGTTGCATTGAAAGCGGCTAATATTGAGTTGTTTCGATCACAATTCCCACACTAAAGAGAAACTTTGATAGTGGGGCAAACGCTAGAATGCTGAGTGAAGTTCAAACTCCTGCTTCACTGCCTGGGCTGAAATTTCTTTTGAGCAGCAGTCCTGGGACCACTGAGCACTAGTGTATTTGAAATACTACACACACACACACACACACACACACACACACACACACACACACACACACACACACACACACACACACACACACACACACACACACACACACACACACACACACACACACACACACACACACACACACACACACACACACACACACACACACACACACACACCCTGTGTTAGAGGAATCAGGTCTGCAGTGAATAGGACAGTTGAATCCCAAATGGCACCCTATGCCCGACATAGTGCATTACTGCTGACTAGATCCCTATGGGCCCTGCACAAAAAAATAGTGCAGAATGTAGGGAATGTGGTGCTATTTGGGAAGTAGAACATCAAGGGACAAGCACCATGCCACTGGCATATTGAATAATTATCCAAATAACTGTTGACATGTTCCGCTAAACAAGACCAGAGCAGAGTCTACGAGGTTCACATGTGAGTGACAAATGAAGACGAGCAGATGGGGGTTCCTCTACCACGAGGGACTCTACTCTCACTACTCTGTCCTCTACCCCGGGGGACTCTACTCTGACTACTCTGTCCTTTACCCCAGGGGACTCTACTCTGACTACTCTGTCCTCTACCCCAGGGGAATCTACTCTGACTACTCTGTCCTCTACCCCAGGGGACTCTACTCTGACTACTCTGTCCTCTACCCCGGGGGACTCTACTCTGACTACTCTGTCCTTTACCCCAGTGGACTCTACTCTGACTACTCTGTCCTCTACCCCAGGGGACTCTACTCTCACTACTCTGTCCTCTACCCCAGGGGACTCTACTCTCACTACTCTGTCCTCTACCCCAGGGGACTCTACTCTCACTACTCTGTCCTCTACCCTGGGGGACTCTACTCTCACTACTCTGTCCTCTACCCCAGGGGGACTCTACTCTCACTACTCTGTCCTCTACCCCGGGGGACTCTACTCTGACTACTCTGTCCTTTACCCCAGGGGAATCTACTCTGACTACTCTGTCCTCTACCCCAGGGGACTCTACTCTCACTACTCTGTCCTCTACCCCAGGGGACTCTACTCTCACTACTCTGTCCTCTACCCTGGGGGACTCTACTCTGACTACTCTGTCCTCTACCCCAGGGGACTCTACTCTCACTACTCTGTCCTCTACCCCAGGGGACTCTACTCTCACTACTCTGTCCTCTACCCCAGGGGAATCTACTCTCACTACTCTGTCCTCTACCCCCGGGGGACTCTACTCTCACTACTCTGTCCTCTATCTACTCCTATCCCTCTGTCACTACTACCCTATCCTATCTACTCCTACTACTCTGTCCTCTACCCCAGGGGACTCTCCTCACTACTCCTATCTCACTACTCCCTACCCCCAGGGGACTCTACTCACTACCCTAACCTATCCTAAACTCTCCTATCCTATCCCATCCTACACTACCCTATCCTATCCTATCCCTCACGACACTACACTATCCTATCCTATCCCATCCTACCTTAAACTCACCTATCCTATCCTATCCTATTCTACACTATCCTATCCTATCCTACCCTATCCTATCCTACACTACTACACTACACTACACTACACTACAATGCACTACAATACACTATCCTATCCTACCCCCTAAACTATCCTATCCTATTCTACACTATCCTATCCTATCCTAAGCTCTCCTATCCAATCATATTCTACACTATCCTATCCTATCCTACACTATACTAAACTACACTACACTACACTACACTACACTACACTACACTATCCTATCATATCCTAAGCTCTCATATCCTATCATATTCTACACTATGCTATCCTACACTATACTAAACTACACTACACTAAACTACACTACACTATCCTATCCTATTCTACACTACCCTATCCTACGCTATCATATCCTATCCTATCCTACACTCCTATCCTATCCTACACTACACTATACTAAACTACACTACACTACCCTATCCTATTTTACACTGTTCTATCCAATCCCACACTATCATATCCTATACTACACTAGACTACACTACACTATCCTATCCTACCCTAAACTCTCCTATCCTATACTTTCCTATCCTATTCTACACTATCCTATACTACACTATCCTATTCTATCCTATCCTACACTATACTAAACTACACTACATTAAACTACACTACACTATCCCATCCTATTCTACACTATCCTATCCAATCCTACACTACCCTGTCCTACACTACACTAGACTACACTACACTACACTATCCTACCCTAAACTTTCCTATCCTATCCAATCCTATCCTACACTATCCTATCCTATTCAAAATATCCTATCTCTCTATCCTATCCTATCCTACGCTCTCCTATCCAATCCTATTCTACACTATCCTATCCTATTCTACACTATCTTATCCTATCCTAAACTCTCCTATATCTCATATCCAAACATATTCTACACTATCCTATCATATCCTACACTATCCTATCCTATCCTACCTATCCTATCCTATCTATCCTACACTGCACTATCTCATACACTAGTATACTCAACTACACTACACTACCCTATCATATTCTACACTATCCTATCCAATCGTACACTATCATATCCTACACTACACTAGACTACACTATACTATCCTATCCTACACTATCCTACCCTAAACTCTCCAATCCTATCCTATGCTCTCCTATCCTATCCTATTCTAAATTTTCCTATCCTACACTCTCCTATCCTATCCTATTCTCCTATCCATTCCTGTTCTACACTGTCCTATCCTATTCTACATGTCATATCCTACAATATCATATCCTATCCTATCCTACAATACACTATACTAAACTACACTACACTAAATCAAAATCAAATCAAATCAAATGTATTTATATAGCCCTTTGTACATCGGCTGATATCTCAAAGTGCTGTACAGAAACCCAGCCTAAAACCCCAAACAGCAAGCAATGCAGGTGTAGAAGCACGGTGGCTAGGAAAAACTCCCTAGTAAGGCCAAAACCTAGGAAGAAACCTAGAGAGGAACCAGGCTATGTGGGGTGGCCAGTCCTCTTCTGGCTGTGCCGGGTGGAGATTATAACAGAACATGGCCAAGATGTTCAAATGTTCATAAATGACCAGCATGGTCAAATAATAATAGGGCAGAACAGTTGAAACTGGAGCAGCAGCACGGCCAGATGGACTGGGGACAGCAAGGAGTCATCATGTCAGGTAGTCCTGGGGCATGGTCCTAGGGCTCAGGTCTTCCGAGAGAGAGAAAGAAAGAGAGAAGGAGAGAATTAGAGAACACACACTTAAATTCACACAGGACACCGAATAGGCCAGGAGAAGTACTCCAGATATAACAAACTGACCCTAGCCCCCTGACACATAAACTACTGCAGCATAAATACTGGAGGCTGAGACAGGAGGGGTCAGGAGACACTGTGGCCCCATCCGAGGACACCCCCGGACAGGGCCAAACAGGAAGGATATAACCCCACCCATTTTGCCAAAGCACAGCCCCCACACCACTAGAGGGATATCTTCAACCACCAACTTACCATCCTGAGACAAGGCTGAGTATAGCCCACAAAGATCTCCGCCACGGCACAACCCAAGGGGGGCGCCAACCCAGACAGGATGGCCACATCAGTGAATCAACCCACTCAGGTGATGCACCCCTTCCAGGGACGGCATGAGAGAGCCCCAGTAAGCCAGTGACTCAGCCCCTGTAATGGGGTTAGAGGCAGAGAATCCCAGTGGAAAGAGGGGAACCGGCCAGGCAGAGACAGCAAGGGCGGTTCGTTGCTCCAGAGCCTTTCCGTTCACCTTCCCACTCCTGGGCCAGACGACACTCAATCATATGACCCACTGAAGAGATGAGTCTTCAGTAAAGACTTAAAGGTTGAGACCGAGTTTGCGGCTCTGACATGGGTAGGCAGACCGTTCCATAAAAATTGAGCTCTATAGGAGAAATCCCTGCCTCCAGCTGTTTGCTTAGAAATTCTAGGGACAATTAGGAGGCCTGCATCTTGTGACCGTAGCGTACGTGTAGGTATGTACGGCAGGACCAAATCAGAGAGATAGGTAGGAACAAGCCCACGTAATGCTTTGTAGGTTAGCAGTAAAACCTTGAAATCAGCCCTTGCTTTGACAGGAAGCCAGTGTAGAGAGGCTAGCACTGGAGTAATATGATCAAATTTTTTGGTTCTAGTCAGGATTCTAGCAGCCGTATTTAGCACTAACTGAAGTTAATTTAGTGCTTTATCCGGGTAGCCGGAAAGTAGAGCATTGCGGTAGTCTAACCTAGAAGTGACAAAAGCATGGATTAATTTTTCTGCATATTTTTGGACAGAAAGTTTCTGATTTTTGCAATGTTATGTAGATGGAAAAAAACTGTCCTTGAAATGTTCTTGACATGTTCTTCAAAAGAGAGATCAGGGTCCAGAGTAAAGCCGAGGTCCTTCACAGTTTTATTTGAGACGACTGTACAACCATTAAGATTAATTGTCAGATTCAACAGAAGATCTCTTTGTTTCTTGGGACCTAGAACAAGCATCTCTGTTTTGTCTGAGTTTAAAAGTAGAAAGTTTGCAGCCATCCACTTCCTTATGTCTGAAACACATGCTTCTAGCAAGGGCAATTTTGGGGCTTCACCATGTTTCATTGAAATGTACAGCTGTGTGTCATCCGCATAGCAGTGAAAGTTAACATTATGTTTTTGAATAACATCCCCAAGAGGTAAAATATATATCCTATCCTACACTACACTACACCAGACCATCCTATACTACACTATCCTATCCTACACTATCCTACACCATCCTATCATATCCTACACTACACTACACCGCACTACACCGCACTAAACTACACTACACTATCCTATCCTATCCAATCCTATCCTATCCTACACTAAACTACACTACACTACACTAAACTACACTACACTATCCAATCCTACACTATACCATCCTACACTATCCTATCCTATCCTACACTAAACTACACTACACTACACTATCTTATCCTACCCCAAACTCTCCTATCCTAGCCTATTTTACACTATCATATTCTATCATATTCTACACTATCATATCCTATGCTCTCCTTTCCTTTCCTATTCTACACTATCCTATCCTACACTATCCTATCCTATCCGACACTACTTTAAACTACACTACACAAAACTACACTATCCTATCATATTCTACACTATCCTATCCTAAACTCTCCTATTTATCCTATCCTATTCTACACTATCCTATCCTGTCCTATCCTATCATATCCTACACTACACTATACTAAACTACACATCACTACACTACACTATCCTATCATATTCTACACTATTCTATTGTATCCTACACTACACTAGACTACACTACACTACACTAGACCATCCTATACTACACTATCCTATCCTACACTAAACTAAACTGCACTACACTACACTGCACTATCCTACACTACACTAGACCATCCTATACTACACTATCCTATCCTACACTATCCTATCCTACACTACACTTCACTACACTACACTACACTATCCTACCCTAAACTATCCTATCCTATCCTATCATATTCTACACTATCCTATCCTACGCTCTCCTATCCTATCCTATTCTACACTATCCTATCCTACACTATCCTATCCTATCCTACACTATACTAAACTACACTACACTATCCTATTCTACACTATCCTATCCTATCCTACACTACACTGGACTACACTACCCTAAACTCTCCTATCCTATCCTATTCCACACTATCCTATCCTATCCTATCCTATCCTATCCTATCCTATACTACACTCTCCTTTCCAATCCTATTCTACACTATCCTATCATATCCTACACTATCATATCCTATCCTATCTTACACTACACCATACTACCACCTTCCGGAGACACCTGAAACCCCACCTCTTCAAGGAATACCTAGGATAGGATAAAGTAATCCTTCTCACCCCCCCCCTTAAATGATTTAGATGCACTATTGTAAAGTGGCTGTTCCACTGGATGTCAGAAGGTGAATTCACCAATTTGTAAGTCGCTCTGGATAAGAGCGTCTGCTAAATGACTTAAATGTAAATGTAAATGTAATACTAAACTACACTACACTATTCTATCAAATCCTACACTATCATGTCCTACACTACACTAGACTACACTATCCTATTCTACACTATCCTATACTATTCTATCCTACTATCCTATCCTATTGTACATAATATACTATCATATCCTACACTACACTACACTATACTAAACTAAACTACACTACACCATCCTATCATATTCTACACTATCCTGTCCAATCCGACACTATTCTATCACACACTACGATAGACTACACCAGACTACACTCTCCTATCCTACACTAAACTAAACTACACTACACTATCCTTTCCTATCCTGCGCTACACTACACTAGACCATCCTATACTACATTATCCTATCCTACACTATCCTAATCCTATCCTACACTACACTACACTACACTACACTAAACTACACACATCCTTAAACTCTCCTATCCTATCATATTCTACACTATCCTATCCTACCTTAAACTATCCTATCCTATCCTATCATATTCTACACTATCCTATCCTAAACTATACTAAACTACACTAAACTATCCTATCCAATCCTACACTATCCTATCCTACACTACACTACACTAGACTACACTAAACTATCCTACGCTAAACTCTCCTATCATATCCTATCATATCCTATCATATTCTACACTATCCCATCCTACGCTCTCCAATCCAATCCTTTTTATTTTTTTTTATTTGTGGAATTACACCCCATTTTCTCCCCAATTTCGTGGTGTCCAATTGTTTTTAGTAGCTACTATCTAGTCTCATCGCTACAACTCCCGTACGGGCTCGGGAGAGACTGGTTGAAAGTCATGCGTCCTCCGATACACAACCCAACCAAGCCGCACTGCTTCTTAACACAGCGCCATCCAACCCGGAAGCCAGCCGCACCAATGTGTCGGAGGAAACACCTTGGTTAGCGTGCACTGCGCCCGGCCCGCCACAGGAGTCGCTTGTGCGCGATGAGACAAGGACATCCCTACCGGCCAAACCCTCCATAACCCCAATGACGCTAGGCCAATTTTGCGTCGCCCCACGGACCTCCCGGTCGCAGCCGGTTACGACAGAGCCTGGGTCCGAACCCAGAGTCTCTGGTGGCACAGCTGGCGCTGCATTACAGCTCCCTTAACCACTGCACCACCCGGGAGGCCCTCCAATCCTATTCTACACTTTCCTATCCTATTCTACACTATCCTATTCAATCCTAAACTATCCTATCCTATTCTACACTACACTACACTAGACTACACTACACTATCTTATCTTACAGACAATACAGTAGTCTCATTCCTTCTGAACCATTTGGAGTCCTATCTCTTTATGTGCTGGCTATGGAAACTCCTGATGCACAGTTTCTGGGGATAATGTGCTCAGGCTGTGGACAGGGCAGGCCACCCCTTTCATGTCCGTTCTGTAATTACTTCAATTAGTCATGCGAAGGAGGAGGATCTCGGCTCCTATCTCCGGGATGTCATTTACTTTCATGCCAAGGAAAACACTACCGGCGACGACGACAGTCCCTGGTAGCCTACTTATGTACATCTGAATAGCTGTGACATTCATAGAAATCTAATTTAAGAAACTTTCCAGATCAGGGGCACCATTAGGTACCAGCAAATTTCTGTCATAATAGCCTAATACAACTTGATCATTTCAGTAGTGTTTATTTGGGTGCAAATTTTGATGGTCAATAACCATTGTTATTGATAAATTCCAGAATCTGTAAGGAGCATCTGTGATCACCTTTGAGATGAAAGCCCCCATTCCCTTTTTAACATGATCAAATATGTCCCCCATTCCAATGTAGCTAGCAGTCTCGCTAGGCTAGCTGTCTCTTGCAGCGCTCCTCATGTAAACAGCATCAGAGCCATAGTTCTTCCACGGTGATATGGGCTTTGTTGAGGGCTACACTTGGGGCAGAGGGGACTACTCAAAGAGACTTGACTTTGAAAGTCCCCTTTCATGTTGTGGAGAAACCGATGCACCTCTGTTGTGCTTTATTGCCGGTGTGATTTTTTTTTAAAGCTGAACTCTTTGAAGTGAGAGAAGGTCTGTTTCTTCTCTATCACCATGTCGTTGCTGCAGCCTGTTTCTCCTTTCTGATTGGATGCCAGGCAACTGATCCTTTTTTCATAACATCCAATCGGGTCAGGTTGCATTTAACCGATCCATTCAAAAGGGGGGGACGCCCAAGTGGTTTCGTTTGAAGATTTGAGTTAATGAAGCCATAGATGATTTGGGGTCACTCCACCCCGTCTAGACACAGATCTAGGGGAAACACTGCCATGGAAGAGAGTAGTCCCAACCATGTTTTACAGTAGCAAATCTGATGACTACAGTTCTGCTTCTCAAGTGAGTGTTTTAAAAAATGTGTCTGAGGTTATGAATGAATAAAGCTCTTGTTTCATGCTGCCAACTGTAATAATAATGTATAACCTTCATGGCCGATCTCTGACTCAACTGTGGCAATGCACTTTAGGACACACATACACGTACGTATTCATGCAAGCATAATCCCCCCCCCCCCCACACACACATGCACACGGTTTTCTCCATGTATTCAGTGAGGTACCCTCTCTGAGTGATAAGGTTAATGAATTTCATTGTCTTTACTCATCATGTAATTGTTACCTTTTCATTGGGAGTGGGTTTGTGCCACGCCTTGATGCTGCTGAAGCTAGCTGTTCTTATACTTGTATTCCTATTGTGGTTGACCTCAGAGTTGTGGTCAACCACAGAGTTGTGGTCAACCACATCCAACTCCAGCAGCTTTCTGGACTGCTTTTATAATGTGGCTCAGCTTTTCAGAACACAGTAAGTTTATTTTTCTAATTCATGTGTTTTAGACTATTTTATGATGCAGTTTGCAGCTCATATGGGTTTAAAAATAGTCAAAGAGAATGTTATATTCAGAACATTTATATACCTCACTTGTAAACATGTTTTTTGCTCGTTGTATATGTAATATTGCGTGTGGGGGGATACAACGAAAAAGGCAAATCGTTTGATTTCCTTCCAGTAAATGTTTGGAATTGTCCTAAAGTTGGGTGAAGACGGCCTCAAGCTGTCTTTCTGGTACTGTATGCATGTCCAAGGGCCTGTTATTGTTGTTTCAACTTCTGGTTTGTTTAATGAAGTGGTAATATGTGTACACAGAAGATCCCACCTCCTGTCTGAAATTCACTGTGTCAAGAAGCAAGCAATGCCTCGGTTTACAAACTGCTTTCGCGTTAGTAATAAAACAGACCTCATATCCTCACACACATAAGGCTGAGAGAGAGAGAGAGAGAGAGGGGGAGAGAGAGACAGACCAAGGGAGAGAGAGAGGGAGAGAGAGAGAGAGAGAGAGAGGGAGAGAGAGAGACAGACCAAGGGAGAGAGAGAGAGAGAGAGACCAAGGGAGAGAGAGAGAGAGACCAAGGGGGAGAGAGAGAGAGAGAGAGAGACAGAGGGGAGAGAGAGAGACAGACCGACCAAGGGAGAGAGAGAGAGAGAGAGAGAGAGAGAGAGAGAGACAGACCAAGGGAGAGAGAGAGAGAGAGAGAGAGAGAGAGAGAGACAGACCAAGGGAGAGAGAGAGAGAGAGAGAGAGAGAGAGAGAGAGAGAGAGAGAGAGAGAGACAGACCAAGGAGAGAGAGAGAGAGAGAGAGAGAGAGAGAGAGAGAGAGAGAGAGAGAGAGGGGAGAGAGAGAGAGAGAGAGAGAGAGAGAGACAGACCAAGGGGGAGAGAGAGAGAGAGAGAGAGAGAGAGAGAGAGAGAGAGAGAGAGAGGGAGAGAGAGACAGAGAGAGAGAGGGAGAGAGAGAGAGAGAGAGAGGAGAGAGAGAGAGAGAGAGAGGGAGAGAGAGACAGACCAAGGGAGAGAGAGAGAGAGAGAGAGAGAGAGAGAGAGAGAGAGAGAGAGACAGACCAAGGAGAGAGAGAGAGAGAGAGACAGACCAATGGAGAGAGAGAGAGGAGAGAGAGAGAGAGAGAGAGAGAGAGAGAGAGAGAGAGAGAGAGAGAGAGAGAGAGAGAGAGAGACAGACCAAGGGAGGAGAGAGAGAGAGAGAGAGAGAGGGAGAGAGAGAGGAGAGAGAGAGAGAGAGAGGAGATAGCGAGAGAGAGAGAGAGAGAGAGAGAGACAGACCAAGGGAGAGAGAGAGGGAGAGAGAGAGAGAGAGAGGGAGAGAGAGAGAGATAGAGAGAGAGAGAGAGAGAGAGAGAGAGAGAGAGAGAGAGAGAGAGAGGGAGACAGACCAGAGAGAGAGAGAGAGACAGACAGACAGACAGACAGACAGACAGACAGACAGACAGACAGACAGACAGACAGACAGACAGACAGACAGACAGAGAGGAGAATGAGTCACTTTAAGTGGGTTTGTTTAAAGCCCTGTGATGTTGGCTTGTGAGTGTTTGTGTGTTCTACTCGTCTCTGACACAACTACTACACCCAGACATGTTTGTATCCTACTCTGCAGCTGATGATGAGGATGGCCGAAGCACAAACGTAGCATCTCAAATGGCATCCTGTTCCCTATATAGTGCACTACTTTAGAAGAGGGCCTAAAAGGCTCTGGTAAAATACCAGGGAATACCTTGCCCATTTGGGCCACACACAAAATGTCTCCTCCGTTGAGGGTCACCGAGGCAGTGGTGGCGAGGAGGGCCGTGGCAAACTGGCTGGAGGAGGATTTGTTCCCACTGACCCTGCCGTGTTATTCTAAACCTTTTCCTGAAGGGTGTTGAGGATTTTCCAGCTGTGGCACCAAGGGTTTGATTCAGCAGCGTCAGAAAAAACAACATCAACATCAGAGTTACAGAGAGGGGATTGAAAAACACGATCCTCTCTGCGGTGTGTTTGAAATGTTAACTAAAGAAAACAAGCTGGCTAATGGCTTTATATTTATATATTTTCTTTAGTCTCTTTGAAGACGGAGCCCACATTGCATGTCGGGGCTGAGGCGACTCTCAATCCCGAGCTGTGAACGTAAAGGCACCAAGAGACAACTCCAGGGCTTGGGTCTCGAAGGTTTGATCTGCTAAAAGATGAATCTGAGATAATTGGCTTTAAAGTTCCAAATCCTCATTAGTTTAAATAGTGTCAGCTATTTTTATCTTGTATTCTTTTAAACTTAACAACATGAATTGGGGGTATTTAGAGTACTATATAGGTAGGGAACATTGAACTGAATAAGTCTATGTCAATAACTCAATTTGGACAAAACTGTAGATAGAACCTTATAGTCCCAAGCTCAACTGTCAACCCTAGCTGTGATCGTAAAAGCACCAAGGGCCTTGGTTTGACCTTTGACTCCAGTCCACTGACTTTTTGGCAGATTCGTTTTCATCATCGCATAGAGCAAGTTAGCTAATTTAATTGCAATGACAAATCCTTCCCGTTCAATTTATCTTGTTCAAACATACCTTTTCACATTATATAATATCCATATACAGTACCAGTCAAAAGTTTGGACACACCTTCTCATTCCAGGGTTTTTCTTTATTTTTTACTATTTTCTACATTGTAGAATAATAGTGAAGACATCAAAACTATGAAATAACACATATGGAATCATGTAGTAACCAAAAAAGTAATCAAGGCAAAGTAGCCACCCTTTGGTTTCATGACATTTTTGCACACTTTTAGCATTCTCTCAACCAGCTTCATGAGGTAGTCACATGGAATGTATTTCAATTAACAGGTGTGCCTTGATTAAAGTTAATTTGTGGAATTTCTTTCCTTCTTAATGCGTTTGAGCCAAACAGTTGTGTTGTGACAAGGTAGGGGTGGTGTACAGAAGATAGCTCTACTTGGTAAGTCCATATTATGGCAAGAACAGCTCAAGTAAGGAAAGAGAAACGACAGTCCATCATTACTTTAAGACATGAAGGTCAGTCAATATGGAAAATGTCAAGAACTTTAAAAGTTTCTTCAAGTACAGTAGCAAAAACCAAGCAATGGTTTTTGAAGAAACTGGCTCTCATGAGGACCGCCACAGGAAGGACGACCCAGAGTCACCTCTGCTGCAGAGGATACGTTCATGAGAGTTACCAGCCTCAGAAAATGCAGCCCAAATAAATGCTTAATTCTCTGTGTGCATCATTTTCAAGCACATAGCATGTAGGCTAGGTGACGTGATGTTCTGCAAATTTCATCTGGGGCTGTAGACTTTCTCTGCAACTAAAGAAATGCCCTGTGGATCCTCATTGAGATACATTGCTCTAGTTGATTTACCAGGTAAGCCTTGGGGGATGCCCCCTTACCCACTTCAGCTGTGCTGGAGTCACACATGGTCCAGAGGATGCAGATACCCTAACTTATGCCTGAAGAGAAACAGGGTTGGGTTACATTTAAATTCCAGGCAATTGAGGAAGTACACTGAAATTCCAATGAGGAAAATTGGAATTAGAATTTGGTTAACTGTCTGAATTGATTGGAATTGAAATGGGATTGACCCCAACCCTGCAATTGATAAAGACCATAATGTTTACATTACTTCCCACTGGGCAAAAGCGGATTGAATCAATATTGTTTCTGTCATTTCAACCCCCAAAAATCGATGTGATGATGTTGAAGCAACGTGAAAAACTGATTGGACTTGCAAAAAGTCATCCACCTAAAGGGTATTTGGTTAAAAAAAATGTTTTCCTTGATTTCATGTTGAAATTTCCTGTTGAATTCAGGTTAGTTGACAACTCAACCAAATGTAAATCAAAACTAGACGTTGAACTGACGTCTGTGCCCAGTGGGTTACAACTTGATTGACCAGTCAATGACTTCATCAAAGCCCTCTGCTCTGTTAGCCTGGATGTGAGTTAACCAGTTGTAATAATAAAATATGTTTGAAGGTCTCTGTTTTCCTACTGTCCACGTGTAGGTAGTGGTGAGAGTTCTGTTTCCTGACCGGCACGTCGTACAAGGATTCTTTCCCCCCATGGAGACTGAGGTTCTTTAATCGTCTCCTGTAGCCACTGTATCCATGGTTCCCTGTACCTACTAGCCATAGACACTGAGATAGTTACATTAGCGAGCTACAACACAACCATACATACAGTGTATTTACACAGGAAGTGTGCGGGTGTGTGTGCATACGTGTGTGTGAGTTGCTGTTTGTGTGCATTCCTATGTGTGTATGTGTTTGTGTGTGTGTGTGTGTGTGTGTGTGTGTGTGTGTGTGTGTGTGTCTGTGTGTCTGTGTGTGTGTGTGTGTGTGTGTGTGTGTGTGTGTGTGTGTGTGTGTGTGTGTGTGTGTGTGTGTGTGTGTGTGTGTGTGTGTGTGTGTGTGTGGACTGTGGGGGCGGGCGGGGGGTATTACTGCTCCTTGTTGGTTTCGGCGCGGCCCTGTCTGTTCTGGGAGACATCTGTGGGTTGCGTGAGGGGTTTTGGGGAAGGGTGCTCTGCTAGCGGAGTTAAACAGGCACAGTCACGAGCTCTCACAGACGCCACGGGCACAAGTGTCCCTGTCTCTGAGGTTTCACACACACACACACACACACACACACACACACACACACACACACACACACACACACACACACACACACACACACACACACACACACACACACACACACACACACACACACACACACACACACACACACACACACACACACACACACACACACACACACACACACACACACACACACACACACACACACACACACACACACATAAAAAGTCACAAAACAACACATTCATGTAGATACACAAACACTGTGGCACACACTGTCGGAGTCTAACCGACAAGAAGATAAGTCACAACGTGTTCCTGTTTGGATAGCATCAATACCAGTGAAGACCTTTCTCTCGTAGCCTACTGTAGCTTCATTAGAGCTTAAAGTCACTCCCCTGCTACCAATGGGGATTCAAAGGTTTTCAATCAGCACTGATGAAGGTAATCGATGCATAAAAAACACTGAAGTAGTTACCTTCCCCACATCCCACAGCGTGTTAGTTGGCCAGATCTCAGAAAGTTGTTAATGAGTCGTACCGACACTGGCAGGCATTTCATCTCTTAGACGACCAGCCAGCATAATGTTTGATACATCCAAGCTCACCAGCACCTAGCAGCCATGTATCATGTATATGTGGAATGTGTCCTGTCAAAGCCCTTTACTCTGCAGACAAAACCCACCTTTTATGCCTAATGTGCGGCTGCTCAGGGTTTTAATAGCGGCTCTTTCTTACGTTGATTGGTTTATTTGATTTGAGGAGGGAGTGGGCCTGACATTCCTGTCTTGCAGGGAATTACGCACAGAATGAGCAGTATGGCTGGTGGCATTGTCATGCTGGAGGGTCATGTCAGGATGAGCAGTATGGCTGGTGGCATTGTCATGCTGGAGGGTCATGTCAGGATGAGCAGTATGGCTGGTGGCATTGTCATGCTGGAGGGTCATGTCAGGATGAGCAGTATGGCTGGTGGCATTGTCATGCTGGAGGATGTCTTCCCTTGTATGAGCACAGTGTTGAGATTGCCTGAAATGACAACAAGCTCAGTCAGTGATGCTGTGACACATGCCCCAGACCATGACGGACCCACCACCTCCAAATCGATCCCGCTCCAGAGTACAGGCCTCAGTGGAATGCTCATTCCTTTAACGATAAACTGGACATGTCGACCATCACTCCTGGTGAGACAATACCGCAACTCATCAGTGAAGAGCACTTTTTGCCAGTCCTGTCTGGTCCAACACAGTGTTTGTGCCCAAATGACAACGTTGTTGCCGGTGATGTCTGTGAGGACCTGCCCAACAGGCCTACAAGCCCTCAGTCCAGCCTCTCTCAGCCTATTGCAGACAGTCTGAGCACTGATGGAGGGATTGTGTGTTCCTGGTGCAACTCGGGCAGTTGTTGTTGCCATCGTGTCCTGTCCCGCAGGTGTGATGTTCGGATGTTTGCCGATCCTGTGCAGGTGTTGCTACACGTGGTCTGGCCCTGCGAGGATGATCAGCTGTCCGGTCCTGTCTCCCTTAAGCGTCTCACAGTACGGACATTGCAATTTATTGCCCTGGCCACATCTGCAGTCCTCATGCCTCCTTGCAGCATGCCTAAGGCACGTTCACACAGATGAGCAGGGACCATGGGCATCTTTCTTTTGGTGTTTTTCAGAGTCAGTAGAAAGTGTCCTAAGTTTTCATAACTGTGACCTTAATTGCCTACCGTCTGTCAGCTGTTAGTGTCTTAACGTGGTTCCACAGGTGCATGTTCATTAATTGTTTATGGTTCATTGAACAAGCATGGGGGAAAAAAGTTATTTGGATTTTTACGACTTATCTTTGAAATACAGGGTCCAAAAAAAGGGACGTTTCTCTTTTTGTTGAGTTTATAACAAAAATGATGGGACCAACAACAATGAGGCATCAATAATGATAGTGGTAGTGGAAATGGTATTACCATTACCAGCAACTACAACAACAATATGAATGAGAATAATAATACATTAAGGCAGTAGTAGTAGACCATTCTCAACATGACAGAAAGCCACAGGACATGGTATGAAAGACAAAACTAAACGGGAAATATTATTGACATTACATTTCACTTTCACTCGCTGTCCCTCAGGTTGTGGCAGGAGGACACATATTTCTCTCTCTTTCTCTTCTCTCTTCTCCTCTCTCTCTCTCTCTCTCTCTCTCTCTCTCTCTTCTCTCTCTCTCTCTCTCTCTCTCTTCTCTCTCTCTCTCTCTCTCTCTCTCTCTCTCTCTCTCTCTCTCTCTCTCTCTCTCTCTCTCTCTCTCTCTCTCTCTCTCTCTCTCTCTCTCTCTCTCTCTCTCTCTCTCTCTCTCTCTCTCTCTCTCTCTCTCTCTCTCTCTCTCTCTCTCTCTCTCTCTCTCTCTCTCTCTCTCTCTCTCTCTCTCTCTCTCTCTCTCTCTCTCTCTCTCTCTCTCTCTCTCTCTCTCTCTCTCTCTCTCTCTCTCTCTCTCTCTCTCTCTCTCTCTCTCTCTCTCTCTCTCTCTCTCTCTCTCTCTCTCTCTCTCTCTCTCTCTCTCTCTCTCTCTCTCTTCTCTCTCTCTGCTGTGTTCCCCATGTCGTGTGGGACCCTGATAGATGTGAAATGATTTTGCGGAGTAGAGGAGGAGGATAATGAAGACCAGAGTGTCAACGGGGCCGGAGTGATGTTAGAAAAGAGACTAGGGGAAACCAGAGAGGGAGATCAAACAGACAGTGTAATTCCACTGGACTTTGATGTCTGTCTCTTCAGCCTTGTCTCTCACAGTGGTTTCCTTTTATTAGAATCGTCCACTAAAGAGGCTTCAGCTCTTCTTCTTGACACCTATGTTTCACACGCAAAATATCACTCTATTGTACAGACACAATAAGTTAACAGCATACACAAGTAGGTTTCTAAATAGGTTCCCTCACTTTGAGCTGGACAGACGTTTGCTTTACGTGGTACAGACAGACATGTCCAAATCTAGACGTCTGGGCAACAGGCCTTTACTGGGCTGAGGACATGCTCTTTTCTGTGGACTAAGGATATGAGTACTGTACAATAGTGAACATGCCAGACATACTCTATGTAACTACATTGTTAATGGAGTTTGTGGCATTTCTGTTATAGGTTTGACTATGTTCTGTACCTGGGAACATTAGATCATGTCCACTTAAAGGCCCAGTGCAGTCAATATTCACTTTGTTTACTTCATTCATTTTCACTTTGTTGACTTCGTTTATTTACTTCAGAGTTTGGTCTGAGCAACAAACAAGTCCGAGCCACAGACACTGCAGCCCCAGAATGGCTGGTTTGGCAGGCAGGCCGAGTCCGTCAGAGCACTTGGGTTATTTTACGAGATTACATGAAAGCGCGGGAACTAACGACAAGCGTTTGATCATCCGATCCCAAGCTGATTTACTCCCCAATACCTCTAGTTAGTCCTGGCAGAGTCCTCACTGTGCCTGTTCACAAGAGAGAGAGAGAGAGAGAGAGAGAGAGAGAGAGAGAGAGAGAGACAGACAGACAGACAGACAGACAGAGGGGTGGAATTGATAGAGGAATGGAGAGAGAGAGAAATGGAGAGAGAGAGAGAGAGAGACAGCCAGACAGCCAGACAGACAGACAGAGGGGTGGAATGGATAGAGGAATGGAGAGAGAGAGAAATGGAGAGAGAGAGAGAGAGAGAGAGAGAGAGAGAGAGAGAGAGAGACAGCCAAACAGCCAGACAGACAGACAGAGGGGTGGAATGGATAGAGGAATGGAGAGAGAGAGAAATGGAGAGAGAGAGAGAGTGTGCAGAGTATTGGGATGAAGAGAGAAATGGAAGAGAATGCCCCCACACATCCTGCCTGCCCCCCAAACCAAATGCCTTCCTTTCCCCAATCTGTCACCTCTACTGTGAAGAATCCCCTGCGCTTAGAATAATCCACGCCACAGTAATGTTTAGCAAAATGTTTCAAAACGTTGTGCAACATAAGACAAAAATGTGAGTTTCTTATCGGACAACTTCAGATAGTACCTTTCTGTTGTAGACGGTTTATTCCACTTTGTTCCAAGTGATGATGACCCAGTTTACAGAAATCCAGAGATCAGCGATTAGTGGTTTTTGAGGTCGGTTCGATATCGGTTTTGGTTATTTGGTTTGAATGCTGTAACACAGTATAAAACATTTTTTTGTACATTTTAAGTGACAGTAGTGAGAGCATACATTTTTCTGTACTGGTCCCCCATGGGAATCAAACCCACAACCTTTGTGTTGCAAGCGTCATGCTCTACCAACTAAGCTACATGGTACCAATGAATAAAAGTCCCATGATGGGAGTGACGGCCCATATTACTGCTTACCACTTATTACCCATCATTTATTCACATTACTTTCATCAAATATTCAGTTGTTGTGTATTTACATTTGTTTCTATTGATGACTTTATTATTTCATTCCAAGTCATCATCTCATCTCCATAGAGCCGCTGTCTTTGCTGTCTGACAAAATCACTATTTAGTAGTTGTTCAAGGGAATACTTTAATGCTGAATAGAGACGATCCATCACTGAGATCATGTATTTTCAGGTAGAGATGCCTTGCGAAGCAACAGCTGCTCTCTCTATATATAAATGTAAATATAAATATAAATGTAAAATAACCAACAGCACTACAAATCTCAAGTCATTGTGTTGACTAGTTTGTTAGGCAGACAGACAGGTGCCTAACAATGGTTGAGAAATGAACATTTCTGGCAATGTCAAAAGGAAGGAATAACAGTTGCTTTTCATTACACTCGATTGAGTAATAACAGCTTTGGTCCATTTAAGCATCATGTCATACTGGGATTGAGTTGCTCTTTTGAAGTGGATTATGTTGTAGATGACTAAGATGGATGGTGCTGTGTGGTGTGTCACATGGTTTTATCGCTGATCAAATGGTTGATCATGTGTTTGGTGTGTTTGCAGTTGCCAACTTGAGGTAGTTTGTGAGGAACCAACTGGCTAAACCTGAGCTTTAGTTCTGCCTTTGTGAGCACACTCATGATCCATCAGAACACACACTCACTGATTTTAGACAAATCTATAGAGAATAGGAACATATTCATTCTTAACACACTGTGAAAGGATACGTTTTTGTTTTGATGGCTCGAGCCATGGCTAGTAGGGCACCATTGAAGTTTGCAAATGGAGACCCACCATTTGACAAACCACAGAGGAGTCAATGACACTCTTTACAAGAGGACAGGAAGTCGAACAAAACAACGAAATAGGGAGAAAGGATGCATTCACTTCAAAGGTCTTACTGTAAGTGTAATTTACAAAGGGCCGGGTCGCCCCTGTTCTGTAATTAAGTCTTTCACGTATTTTGGTTTTGTCTGGAGTTAAAAGGACACTTTTTATCCTAGATGTTTTTATATGTCTATTTTGTCTGTGGTGGTGGTTGGGGATGAAAGAAAGATGGCCTCCACAGATCCTCCTGAAAAGTGTTGACCCGCCCTGCAGTGGAAAGAAGAGGAGGAAGAGAGGACGAGACAGAGGAGTGGTTGAACTTGTGTCTTTTTCCTGCCTTTTCTGCTCTTTAACCAATCAACGGACCGATTTTATTCTTTGTTTTCGTACTTGCCAGGATAGACACTCATGTTATGGTGGCCTCTGTTTTGTCTTTTCTATATAAACAGTTACCGCGCCACCCCAAAACCAGGCTAATTGACCCTGACGCCACACTCTTCGAGGTAAGGACCGTGTCATAACACCAGCCAGTGTGTTTGACTGACTGTAGGCCTTTAACCTTCTTAAATACTTTTTTCACACTACTGTGACCTGAACCACATTTTGCACACACACACACACACACACACACACACACACACACACACACACACACACACACACACACACACACACACACACACACACACACACACACACACACACACACACACACACACACACACACACACACACACACACTGTGCTGGCTCAGATATGTCCTTTCCTTCATGGTTCCAGACATGCATGTGTAACCAGGCCAGCTCAGTGAAGGTTGCTTTGCCTCGGTTTGACTCAGTAGAGTGAAAAGCCCTTAAAAGGTTATGTTGTTTTCAGTCCCATGCTGTTGTCTGTTCTCCACTGAAAGGCATTGTCTTAACAGATACTGTATTAGATGACATGTATCAGACAGTTTGACCCTGTGTCTGTACAAGTCGTCTGTGTTCATTACTCTGGTCTATTGGTACTGTAGAGTATTTTCTCCAGTCTGACATCAATGGGCATGGCCCCTCCAAAGGAAACTGGAATGACAATCTTCTTCAAGCATTTCACCCAGTGAAAATCTGATGACAGTCGTTGAGACTAGTGGACTGCAAGGCATTATCTGTGGTTCCGTGGTTTCTCCCTCAAAGTAGTGCTCCAGGGCAGTTCTCGGAGTTCAATCACAAGCCCTGCTCGGCTTCCAAGAGTCCGCTTCGAAATGACAATGATCCACTGACGTCAGAGCCTGGATGTTTCGCTAGAAAGCCGAGGCCCAGAAATAAGAATAATAATACAATACGACTGGCCCACTGATTCCTCCTGAGAGCTCTGATTTATCACAGCCAATGGGACGTTGATGGGGGTTTTCCCCCTAACATTTGTGGGGTTTGATGGGCCAGACATTATGTCTTCTTCTCAATGAAGGATGGTCTGCAGCCTTCTTCAAAGGCACTTAAGAAGCCTAATTAATAACAGAATTCTGTCATTTGAAATTACAGCTGCCAACACCCAGTTCTCTTTAAAGTCCATCAAATCACTACAGATGATTTATAGTTCTTTAATAAGCCTGCATTTTTAAAAAATGAGTGGGTTCTCTCTAGTGTCTACCCTTAACCCATCAACTAGTCTCTACCTCTCCACCTCCCACCATCCACAAACCCCATTTAACCCATCAACTAGTCTCTACCTCTCCACCTCCCACCATCCACAAACCCCATTTAACCCATCAACTAGTCTCTACCTCTCCACCTCCCACCATCCACAAACCCCATTTAACCCATCAACTAGTCTCTACCTCTCCACCTCCCACCATCCACAAACCCCATTTAACCCATCAACTAGTCTCTACCTCTCCACCTCCCACCATCCACAAACCCCATTTAACCCATCAACTAGTCTCTACCTCTCCACCTCCCACCATCCACAAACCCCATTTAACCCATCAACTAGTCTCTACCTCTCCACCTCCCACCATCCACAAACCCCATTTAACCCATCAACTAGTCTCTACCTCTCCACCTCCCACCATCCACCACCCCATTTAATCCATCAACTAGTCTCTACCTCTCCACCTCCCACCATCCACAAACCCCATTTAACCCATCAACACCTCCATCACCCACTACCCTACTTTACCCATACACTAGTCTATACACCTCCATCACCCACCATCCACAACCCCATTTAACCCATCAACTAGTCTCTACCTCTCCACCTCCCTTTACCCATCACTAGTCTATACACCTCCATCACCCACCACCCTACTTTACCCATACACTAGTCTCTACCCTCCATCACCACCACCCTCTTTACCCATACACATCTATAACCCCATTTACCACCCACCAACTACTTTAACCCATACACTAGTCTATACACCTCCACCACCCACCACCCTATTTAACCCATACAACTAGTCTCTACCCTCCACCTCACCACCACCACCCTACTTTACCCATCACTAGTCTATACACCTCCACCACCACCACCCCACTTTACCCATCAACTAGTCTCTACCCTCCATCACCCACCATCCCAACTTTAACCCATACAACTAGTCTATACCCATCACTAGTATATACCCCTCCATCACCCCTATTTACCATACAAACCCCATTTAACCCATCACTAGTCTCTACCTCTCCCCACCTCCCACCATCCACAAACCCCATTTAACCCATCACTAGTCTCTACCTCTCCACCTCACCATCACCAAACCCCATTTACCCATACACTAGTCTAACCCACCACCCCATTTACCCATCACTAGTCTCTACCCTCCATCACCCACCATCCTACACCCATACACTAGTATATACCCTCCACCACCCACCACCCAACCCATACAACTAGTCTATACCCCTCCATCACCCACCACACCCTACTTTACCCATACAGTAGTCTATACACCTCCATCATCCACCACCCTACTTTACCCATACACTAGACTATCACCTTCATCACCCACCACACTACTTTACCCATACACTAGTCTATACACCTCCATCACCCATCCACCCCCATTTAACCCATCAACTAGTCTCTACCTCTCCATCACCCACCACCCTACTTTACCCATACACTAGTCTATACCCTCCATCACCCACCACCCTATTTACCCATCAACTAGTCTCTACCTCTCCATCACCCACCATCCAACCCCATTTACCCATACAACTAGTCTATACACCTCCATCACCCACCACCCTATTTAACCCATCACTAGTCTATACACCTCCATCACCCACCACCCACCACCCTACTTTACCCATACACTATTCTATACATCTCCATCACCCACCACCCTACTTTACCCATACACTAGTCTATACACCTCCATCACCCACCAACCTACTTTACCCATACACTAATCTATACACCTCCATCACCCACCACGCTACTTTACCCATACACTAGTCTATACACCTCCATCACCCACCACCCTACTTTACCCATACACTAGTCTATACACCTCCATCACCCACCACCCTACTTTACCCATACACTAGTATATACACCTCCATCACCCACCACCCTACTTTACCCATACACTAGTCTATACACCTTCATCACCCACCACACTACTTTACCCATACACTAGACTATACACCTCCATCACCCACCACCCTACTTGACCCATACACCAGTATATACACCTCCATCACCCATCACCCTACTTTACCCATACACTAGTCTATACACCTCCATCACCCACCACCCTACTTTACCCATACACTAGACTATACACCTTCATCACCCACCACCCTACTTTACCCATACACTAGACTATACACCTTCATCACCCACCACCCTACTTTACCCATACACTAGTCTATACACCTCCATCACCCACCACCCTACTTTACCCATACACTTGTCTATACACCTCCATCACCCACCACCCTACTTTACCCATACACTAGTCTATACACCTCCATCACCCACCACCCTACTTTACCCATACACTAGTCTATACATCTCCATCACCCACCACCCTACTTTACCCATACACTAGTCTATACACCTCCATCACCCACCACCCATCACCCTACTTTACCCATACACTAGTGTATACACCTCCATCACCCACCACCCTACTATTACCCATACACGAGTCTATACACCTCCATCACCCTACCCCATACCTTGTCTACCCTCCATCACCCATACTTTACTACACTAGTCTATACACCTCCATCACCCACCACCCTACTTTAACCATACACTAGTCTATACACCTCCATCACCCACCACCCTACTTTACCCATACACTAGTCTATACACCTCCATCACCCACCACCCTACTTTACCCATACACTAGTCTATACACCTCCATCACCCACCACCCTACTATACCCATACACTAGTCTATACACCTCCATCACCCACCACCCACCACCCTACTTTACCCATACACTAGTCTATACACCTCCATCACCCACCACCCTACTATACCCATACACTAGTCTATATACCTCCGTCACCCACCACCCACCACACTACTTTACCCATACACTAGTCTATACACCTCCATCACCCACCACCCTACTTTACCCATACACTAGTCTATACACCTCCATCACCCACCACCCTACTTTACCCATACACTAGTCTATACACCTCCATCACCCACCACCCATCACCCTACTTTACCCATACACTAGTCTATACACCTCCATCACCCACCACCCTACTATACCCATACACGAGTCTATACACCTCCATCACCCACCACCCATCACCCTACTTTACCCATACACTTGTCTATACACCTCCATCACCCACCACCCTACTTTACCCATACACTAGTCTATACACCTCCATCACCCACCACCCTACTTTAACCATACACTAGTCTATACACCTCCATCACCCACCACCCTACTTTACCCATACACTAGTCTATACACCTCCATCACCCACCACCCCACTTTACCCATACACTAGTCTATACACCTCCATCACCCACCACCCTACTTTACCCATACACTAGACTATACACCTCCATCACCCACCACCCTACTATACCCATACACGAGTCTATACACCTCCATCACCCACCACCCATCACCCTACTTTACCCATACACTTGTCTATACACCTCCATCACCTACCACCCTACTTTACCCATACACTAGTCTATACACCTCCATCACCCACCACCCTACTTTAACCATACACTAGTCTATACACCTCCATCACCCACCACCCTACTTTACCCATACACTAGTCTATACACCTCCATCACCCACCACCCTACTTTACCCATACACTAGTCCATACACCTCCATCACCCAAAAGGAACATACTAACTCCAAAAGACAACGAATGCAAATGGTTTCTCTTAGAAGTGTCCCCTAAAAACACAGAACTGTAAGTCATCATATCCTTGTCAACAGTAGCATTATCCTCCAATACACGCAATGCAAGCAAACAATGAACCATTTTCAAATTACCATTCAATTGGACAAAAATATTGTGGGGGTAGATTATGACCCAAACAGCCCGAACAATCCTTAAACATCAACCACAGTCTATAAAACCCCATGTCTTTCTCCGTCAATCAGAAGATGTGTCACAGTGTCAATCAATCAAACGTTCTGAGGGGAAAATCACACAAGTTTTAACTGTGGAGTCTGTGGTGGTTGATGTCTGTCTGTAAACCCCATGTGGTACAGGGTCCTCCTCTGTTCCTTCTGGCCCCTCGGCCCCAATCTCACCTAGCCCAGCGCAGGACCATCACGGCAGGCAAGCACGCTCACACACACACACACACGCTCATCATGGCAGGCAAGCACGCTCACACTCACACACACACGCTCATCACTGCAGGCAAGCACGCTCACACACACACGCTCATCATGGCAGGCACATGCATGTTTAAACTCTGCCAACTTTGTTTATCTCTTCAACCCCTAGTCAGGAGAGCTACAGGTCAATCAGAAAGAGAGAAAGAGAGAGCAGAAGGATACAAATAGAAGTGGACAGAAGTCATTATGAGGCTTATTTCAGATCTTTGTTTGTTTCCAGTTGCTCTTTTTTCTGTTCTGTTGACCAGCCCACAAACCAGACAGAGACATTGTTCTATGACTGGTTTCTATGTTCCAGGAATGTTACCTCACTGTAAACCAGACAGAGACATTGTTCTATGACTGGTTTCTATGTTCCAGGAATGTTACCTCACTGTAAACCAGACAGAGACATTGTTCTATGACTGGTTTCTATGTTCCAGGAATGTTACCTCACTGTAAACCAGACAGAGACATTGTTCTATGACTGGTTTCTATGTTCCAGGAATGTTACCTCACTGTAAACCAGACAGAGACATTGTTCTATGACTGGTTTCTATGTTCCAGGAATGTTACCTCACTGTAAACCAGACAGAGACATTGTTCTATGACTGGTTTCTATGTTCCAGGAATGTTACCTCACTGTAAACCAGACAGAGACATTGTTCTATGACTGGTTTCTATGTTCCAGGAATGTTACCTCACTGTAAACCAGACAGAGACATTGTTCTATGACTGGTTTCTATGTTCCAGGAATGTTACCTCACTGTAAACCAGACAGAGACATTGTTCTATGACTGGTTTCTATGTTCCAGGAATGTTACCTCACTGTAAACCAGACAGAGACATTGTTCTATGACTGGTTTCTATGTTCCAGGAATGTTACCTCACTGTAAACCAGACAGAGACATTGTTCTATGACTGGTTTCTATGTTCCAGGAATGTTACCTCACTGTAAACCAGACAGAGACATTGTTCTATGACTGGTTTCTATGTTCAGGAATGTTACCTCACTGTAAACCAGACAGAGACATTGTTCTATGACTGGTTTCTATGTTCCAGGAATGTTACCTCACTGTAAACCAGACAGAGACATTGTTCTATGACTGGTTTCTATGTTCCAGGAATGTTACCTCACTGTAAACCAGACAGAGACATTGTTCTATGACTGGTTTCTATGTTCCAGGAATGTTACCTCACTGTAAACCAGACAGAGACATTGTTCTATGACTGGTTTCTATGTTCCAGGAATGTTACCTCACTGTAAACCAGACAGAGACATTGTTCTATGACTGGTTTCTATGTTCCAGGAATGTTACCTCACTGTAAACCAGACAGAGACATTGTTCTATGACTGGTTTCTATGTTCCAGGAATGTTACCTCACTGTAAACCAGACAGAGACATTGTTCTATGACTGGTTTCTATGTTCCAGGAATGTTACCTCACTGTAAACCAGACAGAGACATTGTTCTATGACTGGTTTCTATGTTCCAGGAATGTTACCTCACTGTAAACCAGACAGAGACATTGTTCTATGACTGGTTTCTATGTTCCAGGAATGTTACCTCACTGTAAACCAGACAGAGACATTGTTCTATGACTGGTTTCTATGTTCCAGGAATGTTACCTCACTGTAAACCAGACAGAGACATTGTTCTATGACTGGTTTCTATGTTCCAGGAATGTTACCTCACTGTAAACCAGACAGAGACATTGTTCTATGACTGGTTTCTATGTTCCAGGAATGTTACCTCACTGTAAACCAGACAGAGACATTGTTCTATGACTGGTTTCTATGTTCCAGGAATGTTACCTCACTGTAAACCAGACAGAGACATTGTTCTATGACTGGTTTCTATGTTCCAGGAATGTTACCTCACTGTAAACCAGACAGAGACATTGTTCTATGACTGGTTTCTATGTTCCAGGAATGTTACCTCACTGTAAACCAGACAGAGACATTGTTCTATGACTGGTTTCTATGTTCCAGGAATGTTACCTCACTGTAAACCAGACAGAGACATTGTTCTATGACTGGTTTCTATGTTCCAGGAATGTTACCTCACTGTAAACCAGACAGAGACATTGTTCTATGACTGGTTTCTATGTTCCAGGAATGTTACCTCACTGTAAACCAGACAGAGACATTGTTCTATGACTGGTTTCTATGTTCCAGGAATGTTACCTCACTGTAAACCAGACAGAGACATTGTTCTATGACTGGTTTCTATGTTCCAGGAATGTTACCTCACTGTAAACCAGACAGAGACATTGTTCTATGACTGGTTTCTATGTTCCAGGAATGTTACCTCACTGTAAACCAGACAGAGACATTGTTCTATGACTGGTTTCTATGTTCCAGGAATGTTACCTCACTGTAAACCAGACAGAGACATTGTTCTATGACTGGTTTCTATGTTCCAGGAATGTTACCTCACTGTAAACCAGACAGAGACATTGTTCTATGACTGGTTTCTATGTTCCAGGAATGTTACCTAACTGTAAACCAGACAGAGACATTGTTCTATGACTGGTTTCTATGTTCCAGGAATGTTACCTCACTGTAAACCAGACAGAGACATTGTTCTATGACTGGTTTCTATGTTCCAGGAATGTTACCTCACTGTAAACCAGACAGAGACATTGTTCTATGACTGGTTTCTATGTTCCAGGAATGTTACCTCACTGTAAACCAGACAGAGACATTGTTCTATGACTGGTTTCTATGTTCCAGGAATGTTACCTCACTGTAAACCAGACAGAGACATTGTTCTATGACTGGTTTCTATGTTCCAGGAATGTTACCTCACTGTAAACCAGACAGAGACATTGTTCTATGACTGGTTTCTATGTTCCAGGAATGTTACCTCACTGTAAACCAGACAGAGACATTGTTCTATGACTGGTTTCTATGTTCCAGGAATGTTACCTCACTGTAAACCAGACAGAGACATTGTTCTATGACTGGTTTCTATGTTCCAGGAATGTTACCTCACTGTAAACCAGACAGAGACATTGTTCTATGACTGGTTTCTATGTTCCAGGAATGTTACCTCACTGTAAACCAGACAGAGACATTGTTCTATGACTGGTTTCTATGTTCCAGGAATGTTACCTCACTGTAAACCAGACAGAGACATTGTTCTATGACTGGTTTCTATGTTCCAGGAATGTTACCTCACTGTAAACCAGACAGAGACATTGTTCTATGACTGGTTTCTATGTTCCAGGAATGTTACCTCACTGTAAACCAGACAGAGACATTGTTCTATGACTGGTTTCTATGTTCCAGGAATGTTACCTCACTGTAAACCAGACAGAGACATTGTTCTATGACTGGTTTCTATGTTCCAGGAATGTTACCTCACTGTAAACCAGACAGAGACATTGTTCTATGACTGGTTTCTATGTTCCAGGAATGTTACCTCACTGTAAACCAGACAGAGACATTGTTCTATGACTGGTTTCTATGTTCCAGGAATGTTACCTCACTGTAAACCAGACAGAGACATTGTTCTATGACTGGTTTCTATGTTCCAGGAATGTTACCTCACTGTAAACCAGACAGAGACATTGTTCTATGACTGGTTTCTATGTTCCAGGAATGTTACCTCACTGTAAACCAGACAGAGACATTGTTCTATGACTGGTTTCTATGTTCCAGGAATGTTACCTCACTGTAAACCAGACAGAGACATTGTTCTATGACTGGTTTCTATGTTCCAGGAATGTTACCTCACTGTAAACCAGACAGAGACATTGTTCTATGACTGGTTTCTATGTTCCAGGAATGTTACCTCACTGTAAACCAGACAGAGACATTGTTCTATGACTGGTTTCTATGTTCCAGGAATGTTACCTCACTGTAAACCAGACAGAGACATTGTTCTATGACTGGTTTCTATGTTCCAGGAATGTTACCTCACTGTAAACCAGACAGAGACATTGTTCTATGACTGGTTTCTATGTTCCAGGAATGTTACCTCACTGTAAACCAGACAGAGACATTGTTCTATGACTGGTTTCTATGTTCCAGGAATGTTACCTCACTGTAAACCAGACAGAGACATTGTTCTATGACTGGTTTCTAATGTTACCTACTGTAAACCAGACAGAGACATTGTTCTATGACTGGTTTCTATGTTCCAGGAATGTTACCTCACTGTAAACCAGACAGAGACATTGTTCTATGACTGGTTTCTATGTTCCAGGAATGTTACCTCACTGTAAACCAGACAGAGACATTGTTCTATGACTGGTTTCTATGTTCCAGGAATGTTACCTCACTGTAAACCAGACAGAGACATTGTTCTATGACTGGTTTCTATGTTCCAGGAATGTTACCTCACTGTAAACCAGACAGAGACATTGTTCTATGACTGGTTTCTATGTTCCAGGAATGTTACCTAACTGTAAACCAGACAGAGACATTGTTCTATGACTGGTTTCTATGTTCCAGGAATGTTACCTAACTGTAAACCAGACAGAGACATTGTTCTATGACTGGTTTCTATGTTCCAGGAATGTTACCTCACTGTAAACCAGACAGAGACATTGTTCTATGACTGGTTTCTATGTTCCAGGAATGTTACCTAACTGTAAACCAGACAGACACATTGTTCTATGACTGGTTTCTATGTTCCAGGAATGTTACCTCACTGTAAACCAGACAGAGACATTGTTCTATGACTGGTTTCTATGTTCCAGGAATGTTACCTCACTGTAAACCAGACAGAGCCATTGTTCTATGACTGGTGTCTATGTTCCAGGAATGTTACCTAACTGTAAACCAGACAGAGACATTGTTCTATGACTGGTTTCTATGTTCCAGGAATGTTACCTCACTGTAAACCAGACAGAGACATTGTTCTATGACTGGTTTCTATAAGGAATGTTACCTCACTGTAAACCAGACAGAGACATTGTTCTATGACTGGTTTCTATGTTTCTGTTACCTCACTGTAAACCAGACAGAGACATTGTTCTATGACTGGTTTCTATGTTCCAGGAATGTTACCTCACTGTAAACCAGACAGAGACATTGTTCTATGACTGGTTTCTATGTTCCAGGAATGTTACCTCACTGTAAACCAGACAGAGACATTGTTCTATGACTGGTTTCTATGTTCCAGGAATGTTACCTCACTGTAAACCAGACAGAGACATTGTTCTATGACTGGTTTCTATGTTCCAGGAATGTTACCTCACTGTAAACCAGACAGAGACATTGTTCTATGACTGGTTTCTATGAGGAATGTTACACTTAAACTATTTTGTTGTTCTATGACTGGTTTCTATGTTCCAGGAATGTTACCTCACTGTAAACCAGACAGAGACATTGTTCTATGACTGGTTTCTATGTTCCAGGAGTTACCTCACTGTAAACCAGACAGAGACATTGTTCTATGACTGGTTTCTATGTTCCAGGAATGTTACCTCACTGTAAACCAGACAGAGACATTGTTCTATGACTGGTTTCTATGTTCCAGGAATGTTACCTCACTGTAAACCAGACAGAGACATTGTTCTATGACTGGTTTCTATGTTCCAGGAGTTACCTCACTGTAAACCAGACAGAGACATACTGTATGTAATACCAATGCGTGGTATGGAGGGAACAGGGTGCCATTTCGGACGCTTATAATATGTGTTTATACAATTCTATTCAACCACATCTACTTTAGCCAATATCCGCATAGTGGCTGTTGTGACGTGTGTCAGAAGAGGAACTGCATTAGAGCCGTCAAATCCACAAGCAGCTCCTGGCATTAAAGCAGGCGTTGCCAGTGGCTGCACAGAGTCGCTTAACTGAAATCCCATTATTTTCAATTTGAACATCATTATTTCCATATACTTTCTCGTTCTGAACTTCTAACGTGCATGGGATGGGTGTGGCTTTGTGACAATGACCAAGAGCAGCTGCTCACTGATTTGACAGCTCCAACACAGTTACATCTCAGACACTGCCAAAGCATCAGCGATGCGGGTGTCTATCGCTGGTTAACGCTTGATCTGATTGAATCTAGGCCTTAGTCTACATGGGCTCCCGTGAGAGAGCTATGCTGCTATCCATCCATCCTGGGACACATAAAAGCTACCCAATAAGTCTTAGCTTAAAGAGTTAAAAGGATAGCTATTTTGGCATTGAAGAGAAACTATCATAATAATCTGTGAAGTACCTGTATGTTGGAATTGAACAATACAAAACAAACACAAACAAAGGTCAAAAAGCCTGTGTCCCTTTGACGTCACCAGCCTGTCTGTCCTGTCTGGGCTGTATGGGCTGTATGGGCTGTATGGGCTGTATGGGCTGTCTGGCTGTATGGGCTGTATGGGCTGTCTGGGCTGTATGGGCTGTATGGGCTGTATGGGCTGTATGGGCTGTATGGGCTGTCTGGGCTGTATGGGCTGTCTGGGCTGTCTGGGCTGTATGGGCTGTCTGGGCTGTCTGGGCTGTATGGGCTGTATGGGCTGTCTGGGCTGTATGGGCTGTCTGGGCTGTCTGGGCTGTCTGGGCTGTATGGGCTGTATGGGCTGTCTGTCCTGTCTGTCCTGTATGGGCTGTATGGGCTGTCTTGGTTGTATGGGCTGTATGGGCTGTCTGTCCTGTCTGTCCTGTATGGGCTGTATGGGCTGTCTTGGTTGTATGGGCTGTATGGGCTGTATGGGTTGTATGGGCTGTATGGGCTGTGTGGGCTGTATGTCCTATATGGGCTGTCTGGGCTGTCTGTCCTGTATGGGCTGTATGGGCTGTCTGGGCTGTATGGGCTGTCTGTCCTGTATGTCCTGTATGGGCTGTCTGTCCTGTATGTCCTGTCTGGGCTGTATGGGCTGTATGGGCTGTATGGGCTGTCTGGGCTGTATGGGCTGTCTGGGCTGTATGGGCTGTATGGGCTGTATGGGCTGTCTGGGCTGTATGGGCTGTCTGTCCTGTCTGTCCTGTATGGGCTGTATGGGCTGTATGGGCTGTATGGGCTGTATGGGCTGTATGGGCTGTATGGGCTGTCTGTCCTGTCTGTCCTGTATGGGCTGTATGGGCTGTATGGGCTGTCTGGGCTGTATGGGCTGTATGGGCTGTATGGGCTGTATGTGCTGTATGGGCCTGTATGGGCTGTATGGGCTGTCTGGGCTGTCTGGTCTGCTGTCTGGGCTATGGGCTGTATGGGCTGTCCTGTATGGGCTGTATGGGCTGTAGTGGCATCATGAGGGTCCTGGAGGAAAGGAAAGCTGAGTAGGACGTGCAGACAGTCTGGGATTCCCTTTCTGGGCTTTCACTGGGTGGTCCCATAGGGGGCCTGTTGGATTATTCTGGGATCATATTTTGATTACAATTCAATATGTCCCTCCTGAGAAAAAGCTGTGGAATGTCCTCTTTGTAGCAGAAGAATGAGCTGGAGTCTCCGTGCTGTTTACACAAAAACTGAAGACAAAGTCCTTGTCCTGCTGCTTTCTTTCATTCTTACAAACGTTTTGGCAATATACTGTCTATATGTCAACACTCGGGACAGTCTGGAATGATTTTCCAAGGTTGGTTTGTTTCCTAAGTGTTAATTGTGTTTGATGTACACAATGTCTATATTAGGACAACCTCAGTCTCAGACGTGTATGAAGGAAGCTGTTTAGTAAAGGTGATTGACAGATGAAAGATGACACTGGAGCATTGGCAGAAGATTAGTTGAAGAGGTCTTAGAGTTGCTATAACACCTGAGCGTAAGGCCGTGGACACTTTGACATTTTCTGTCTGAGAATTTCGGATTGAGCCAATACCTTCTCAATAGGAGTCACCAGTTGCCAGATGAATGACAATGGAGATGATTTTCTGACAAAATAACAACACAACCTCCGAAGAAAATAGACGAGTTGATTGAATTATACAGCTACAGAGAGTACTCTATCCTATATCCTCTCTCTCCTCTCTATCCTCTATCCTCTCTCTCCTCTCTCTCCTCTCTCCTCTCTCTCATCTCTCATCTATCCTCTCTCTCCTCTCTCTCCTCTATCCTCTCTCTCCTCTCTATCCTCTATCCTCTCTCTCCTCTCTCCTCTCTCTCCTCTCTCCTTTCTCCTCTCTCCTCTATCTCCACTTTCCTCTCTCCTCTCTTTCCTCTCTCCTCTCTCCTCTATCTCCACTCTCCTCTCTCCTCTCTCTCCTCTCTCTCTCCTCTCCCTCTCTCCTCTCTCCTCTCTCCTCCTCTCTTCCTCTCTCCTCTCTCCTTATCTCCTCTCTCCTCTCTCCCTGAACATTCCATCCTTTCTCTTTTCTCTCCTCTCCCCCATTTCTCTCTCTCCATTCCCTATCTCCCATCTTTCTCTGACCTCCCATCAGTCTCCTCTTTTTCCTCCTTCACTGTTTCTCCTCTGTCCCCTCCTCCCCTCCTCTCCTCATTGTCCCTCTCTCACCTCCTTCCCTCTCTTTCCTTCTTCCCTCTTTTTCCTCCGTCCCTCTCTCTCCCCCTTCCCTCTCTTTCCTCCTTCCCTCTCTTTCCTCCTTCCCTCTCTCTCCTCCTTCCCTCTCTCACCTCCTTCCCTCTCTTTCCTCCTTCCCTCTCTCTCCTCCTTCCCTCTCTTTCCTCCTTCCCTCTCTCTCCTCCTTCCCTCTCTTTCCTCCTTCCCTCTCTTTCCTCCTTCCCTCTCTTTCCTTCTTCCCTCTCTCACCTCCTTCCCTCTCTCACCTCCTTCCCTCTCTTTCCTCCTTCCCTCTCTTTCCTCCTTCCCCGTCTCCTTTGTAAAAAAAGGGGACAGCGGAGAACTTATCCCCATTCCCATGTGACCTCATCTGCGTTAGACATTGGCCATGGGGTTAACAGGCCTGTGCTTTGATCAGCTCTGCCAGGAAGAGGTCTTAGTTGATCTTGTTTATCTGATGATGGCCTTCTTAATGGGAAAGCATTCATTTTGTCCCGTGTTGTGGCCTTGGTGTGGGCATGAGAGATGGGACACAGAGAGAGAGAGGGGAACAGAGAGGGGAGGAGGCCCCGGTAACGGATGATGGGACACAGGAGGTAACAGTGGCGGAGGTGAAGGGAGGATGATTACAGATGTGGGCCTCGAGGAAATCAGAGAACCTCTGTAGTCTCCTCCAGCCTCCCCTTCCCACGTATCTGACCCTCTACAGATGATGGGACACAGAGAGAGGGGGAACAGAGAGGGAGGAGGCCCCGGTAATGGTGGCGGAGGTGAAGGGAGGACGATTACAGATGTGGGCCTCGAGGACATCAGAGAACCTCTGTAGTCTCCTCCAGCCTCCCCTTCCCACGTATCTGACCCTCTACAGATGATGGGACACAGAGAGAGAGGGGAACAGAGAGGGGAGGAGGCCCCGGTAAAGGTGGCGGAGGTGAAGGGAGGACGATTACAGATGTGGGCCTCGAGGACATCAGAGAACCTCTGTAGTCTCCTCCAGCCTCCCCTTCCCAAGTATCTGACCCTCTACAGATGATGTGGGCCTCGAGGACATCAGAGAACCTCTGTAGTCTCCTCCAGCCTCCCCTTCCCATGTATCTGACCCTCTACAGATGGCCTCTCTGACTCCGTAGCATCAAACAAGCAGATATTATTCTACTTAACATAAAGTTACACGGTTCTTTCCTACACACTTCCAAGCCTCCATCTCTTCTATATGGTATGTTACGTTATGGCATGCTGTCATGTTATGTTACCTTACGGTATGTTGTCATGTCATGGTATGTTACATTATGTTATGGCGTGTAGTAAGGTCATGTTATGTTACCTTACGGTATGTTGTCATGTCATGGCATGTTACATTATGTTATGGCGTGTAAGGTCATGTTATGTTACGTCATGTGCTGTCATGTTATGTTACCTACGGTATGTTGTCATGTCATGGTATGTTACATGTTATGCTGTCATGTTATGTTACCTTACGGTATGTTGTCATGTCATGGTATGTTACATTATGTTATGGCGTGTAGTAAGGTCATGTTATGTTATGCTGTCATGTTATGGCATGCTGTCATGTTATGTTACATTATGTTACGGTATGTTGTCATGTCATGGTATGTTACATTATGTTATGGCGTGTAGTAAGGTCATGTTATGTTACGTTACGTTATGGCATGCTGTCATGTTATGTTACCTACGGTATGTTATCATGTCATGGTATGTTACATTATGTTATGGCGTGTCATGTTATGGTATGTTGTTGTCATGTCATTATGTTACATTATGTTATGGCGTGTTGTAAGGTCATGTTATGTTACGTTACGTTATGGCATGCATGTATGTTATGTTATGGCATGTTGTCATGGTATGTTATGTCATGTCATGGTATGTTATTATGTTATGTTATGGCATGTTGTCATGGTATGTTATGTTATGTTATGGCATGTTGTCATGTATGTTATGTTATGTTATGGCATGTTGTCATGTCATATTATGTTATGTTATGGCATGTTGTCATGGCATATTATGTTATGTTATGGCATGTTGTCATGGTATGTTATGTTATGTTATGGCATGTTGTCATGGTATGTTATGTTATGTTATGTTATGGCATGTTGTCATGTCATATTATGTTATGTTATGGCATGTTGTCATGGTATGTTACATAACGTTACGGCATGTTGTCATGGTATGTTACATTACATTACATCAGGGTGCATTACGGCATGTTGTCATGATATGTTATGTTACGTTATGGAATGTTGTCATGTCATGTTACGTTATGGCATGTTGTCATGTCATGTTACGTTATGGCATGTTGTCATGTCATGTTACGTTATGGCATGTTGTCATGTCATGTTACGTTATGGCATGTTGTCATGTCATGTTACGTTATGGCATGTTGTCATGTCATTTTTTATTTTGATATACATGACCGTAGATGGCACTGAATCAGCCAGACGAAAGCCTTTGATAGGAGAAACTGAGACTTCCCCTGGTTCATTGACTTGCTAAAGGAGATGTGACTGCGGAAGCACTGAGAGAGGACAGAGACAGAGCCAGAGCCCCCACCACCAAAGCTCTCCTCTCAATCAACATCAGTAGTCCCCTGAAATGAAAGCTTTCCTCTCTTGTTCTACTATTTAGGGAGCCTGAGCCTTCACAGTTCTTGTTTATTTATTCAACATTGTCTGTTGTTACAAGTCTTGACCTTTGCACCTAGTGAGTGGTCTATCTCTCTCTCTCGCTCTGACACACGCTCTCATACTCTCTCTCTCTCTTTCTCCATCTTTCTATTTGAGCCTCATCATTATCCAAATCCTTTCGCTGACCCTTGTTGATCTCATGGCTTGTTTGATGTGGTCCGGGCAAGACAGAGATTAAATGAAGTCGAAAGTTTATTGTTAAAAGGAGAGATTTACATGATTAGGCTTCTAGAAATAAACTTTCCATCCCCTCCATCCCCTTACCTAAGGCTACACAGAGGGCTGTGTGTGTGTTTGTGTACGCATGCATACTTTCACTTATTTCTTCAATGAGTATGTGTGTGTGTGTGTGTGTGTGTGTGTGTGTGTGTGTGTGTGTGTGTGTGTGTGTGTGTGTGTGTGTGTGTGTGTGTGTGTGTGTGTGTGTGTGTGTGTGTGTGTGTGTGTGTGTGTGTGTGGTGGAGGGCAGAGGGAGATGCCAAACAACATGTTAATAATTTAGGCTGTTAGGTTGTGGTTTCATTTATGAGATTCCTCCAGTTAAAAGCCAGTAGAGTGTAGGTAAACAAGCTCACACATGTGGTTGCAATATTGCAGTTCTCAGGCCCGCTAAGAGCCCTCCAAGGCCCCGTACACACTCAGCTTGTACAACTGATGTACAACGCATTTCAAACTATGGTTGTGATACAACTGATAGAGTTTGCACAGCGCTTGTGTAATTATTTATTTGCAGAAAAGCGCTCCGTTATATGACAGGTTGTGCCAAATGTGTTTAACATTAGGTGTAGAACTTGAGTGTGTGAGGGACTAAGGGTGCTCCGTGGTCTGTTAGACCCCTGAGTAGCTCCTCCTCCACTCTGTTATGGTGATTCCCACATCATGTTGGCTTTTCATGGTTGTGACGGCTCCTTTTAATGTTGTCAGTTTCAATGACAGCTCTTTGGTCAATTCGCCAACATGATGTTTTCTCTCTCTAGATTTCGCCACATTGTTCATGGGGAATTACACTGTAAGGTCAGCCTCAGTTTCAGAGGGATGGAGGGGGAAAAAGCGTGTGTGTCTTTCCAAATCACGTCAAATCAATAGAACTTACCACAGGTGGACTCCAATCAAGTGGTGGACTCCAATCATCTCAAGGTTGATCAATGGAAACAGGACGTACCTGATCTCAATTTCTCATAGCAAAGGGTCTGAATACTTAAGTAAATAAGTTATTTCTGTTTTTTATGCTTTATAAATTCACTTTATCATTATGGGGTATTGAGTGTAGATTGATGAAGAAATGTCTTCATTGAATCCGTTTTAGAATAAGGCTGTGATGTAACAAAATGTTGAAAAGGTCAAGAGGTCTGAATACTTTCTGAATGCACGGTATGTCCTCGCATTGTATTGTCAAGTACCTTCTAGTTATTTTAGAACTTCCTTTAAATAAGGTTTTGTCCAATGACAAATACTTTTGTTTTTTGGTTTCAATATCCATCCATGTCCATCGTTGAAGACATTCGTTTTATAATTAGTGCTGTCAGAGTTATTCAGAACTCTTTAATTTTAGTGCGCAACATTAGTTTTTATTGTGATTAAATGCATTGTCTGAAAGCGTTCATAATAAACTGAAAACATCCCACATACATCATCTATACGTCTGCAAACAACAATGCAATGTCCAAACAAGTTGTCATTGAGGTTAAAGAAAGTGTGCTTTATCTATGTACCTGATTTTGCTAACTGTTACTTTGTACAAAATCAAGACGTCAATATTACTGTAATGCTTTTTGTTTAAAAAAATCAGAAAACACAGCTCAATTTGAGCAAATTCTGAATTTGCAATTAATTGTCATTAATCACAGCAAATCCTGCAATAAACTCAAGTACCAATTTTTATTGTTTTCTAGCCCTATTTATAATAACAATTCATTTAGCAGAACCTGGGAATCGAACCCTCTCTCCTTGCATTGCAGACGCCAGCCTCTACCAGCTGAGCTACGGAGGAGCAGGGTTGACGGTTGGCTGTTATTTCCATCCGTCTGTCTGTCTCCTGAGAGTATGGCGGTTGACATGGGCCGGTCCGCCCTCCAAAACAACACCTCATCTCCTCTCCTCCGTGACAGAGGAAGCGCCTTGTTTTTCAAGCAGTGGTTTTCTTCAGCCACACTGTTTGATGTGGTCACCCCTTGATCACACAACATGCTCTCCTTACAGAAACTACACTAACCTTCCCTCTCATTGGCTCTTATAGACGCTTTCTGGTCCTCTCATTGGCTCTTATAGGCGTGTTCCTGTCCTGTCATTGGCTCTTACAGGCGCTTTCCTTTTCTGTCATTGGCCCTTATAGGCGCTTTCCTGTAACCCATGAGCCAGTCAATAGAGGGGGATTAGCCTAAATGACTCCAAGTCAGTATGTCTGATTTCGTCGAACCCACAGTCCATCCACTTAGACTTCCCAGGGAGACAGTGGTTGCGTCCCAGGCAGCACCCTCTTCCCTATGGAGTGGGATGCCGTTCGAGACCCACACAGTGAATACCTCTAATTCAAAATGGAGGATGTGTAGCAGGCTTTCCCAGGCTGTAGAGACAGTGTTATAGTGGTGGAGGATACCCCAGTCTGTAGAGTAGTCTTAATATCTAACTTCCTCCTCTCTGTCCACATCACTGGGCCTAAGGGCACACAGAGTAGCATTAAGCCAAATGCCTTGGAATGAAGCCTGGCATTAAGACTGGTGATTGTTGCGCTTTGTCTGAGGTGGTAAAGTTTTAATTACAAGCTGTAGAGTAGCGTCTCCTCTGTCGCTGTGACTGCATCCCAAATAGCACCTTATTCCCTATATAGTGCATCCCTTTTGATCAGAGCCCCATGGGCCCTTGAAGTGCACTACATAGGGAATTGGCTGCCATTTGGGACACAGTTCTGCGTTCAGAACAGGCTGAAGACTTGGTGCCAGTGGTGCCTGTCTGCAAAAACAGTGTTATAGTGGTGGAGGATACCCCAGTCTGTAGAGACAGTGTTATAGTGGTGGAGGATACCCAGTCTGTAGAGACAGTGTTATAGTGGTGGAGGATACCCAGTCTGTAGAGACAGTGTTATAGTGGTGGAGGATACCCCAGTCTGTAGAGACAGTGTTATAGTGGTGGAGGATACCCCAGTCTGTAGAGACAGTGTTATAGTGGTGGAGGATACCCCAGTCTGTAGAGACAGTGTTATAGTGGTGGAGGATACCCCAGTCTGTAGAGACAGTGTTATAGTGGTGGAGGATACCCCAGTCTGTAGAGACAGTGTCTGTGGAGGATACCCCAGTCTGTAGAGACAGTGTTATAGTGGTGGAGGATACCCCAGTCTGTAGAGACAGTGTTATAGTGGTGGAGGATACCCCAGTCTGTAGAGACAGTGTTATAGTGGTGGAGGATACCTGTAGAGACCAGTCTGTAGAGACAGTGTAGAGACAGTATAGTGGTGGAGGATACCCCAGTCTGTAGAGACAGTGTTATAGTGGTGGAGGATACCCCAGTCTGTAGAGACAGTGTTATAGTGGTGGAGGATACCCCAGTCTGTAGAGACAGTGTTATAGTGGTGGAGGATACCCCAGTCTGTAGAGACAGTGTTATAGTGGTGGAGGATACCCCAGTCTGTAGAGACAGTGTCATAGTGGTGGAGGATACCCCAGTCTGTAGAGACAGTGTTATAGTGGTGGAGGATACCCCAGTCTGTAGAGACAGTGTTATAGTGGTGGAGGATACCCCAGTCTGTAGAGACAGTGTTATAGTGGTGGAGGATACCCCAGTCTGTAGAGACAGTGTCATAGTGGTGGAGGATACCCCAGTCTGTAGAGACAGTGTTATAGTGGTGGAGGATACCCCAGTCTGTAGAGACAGTGTCATAGTGGTGGAGGATACCCCAGTCTGTAGAGACAGTGTTATAGTGGTGGAGGATACCCCAGTCTGTAGAGACAGTGTTATAGTGGTGGAGGATACCCCAGTCTGTAGAGACAGTGTTATAGTGGTGGAGGATACCCCAGTCTGTAGAGACAGTGTTATAGTGGTGGAGGATACCCCAGTCTGTAGAGACAGTGTTATAGTGGTGGAGGATACCCCAGTCTGTAGAGACAGTGTTATAGTGGTGGAGGATACCCCAGTCTGTAGAGACAGTGTTATAGTGGTGGAGGATACCCCAGTCTGTAGAGACAGTGTCATAGTGGTGGAGGATACCCCAGTCTGTAGAGACAGTGTTATAGTGGTGGAGGATACCCCAGTCTGTAGAGACAGTGTTATAGTGGTGGAGGATACCCCAGTCTGTAGAGACAGTGTTATAGTGGTGGAGGATACCCCAGTCTGTAGAGACAGTGTTATAGTGGTGGAGGATACCCCAGTCTGTAGAGACAGTGTTATAGTGGTGGAGGATACCCCAGTCTGTAGAGACAGTGTTATAGTGGTGGAGGATACCCAGTCTGTAGAGACAGTGTTATAGTGGTGGAGGATACCCCAGTCTGTAGAGACAGTGTTATAGTGGTGGAGGATACCCCAGTCTGTAGAGACAGTGTTATAGTGGTGGAGGATACCCCAGTCTGTAGAGACAGTGTTATAGTGGTGGAGGATACCCCAGTCTGTAGAGACAGTGTTATAGTGGTGGAGGATACCCCAGTCTGTAGAGACAGTGTTATAGTGGTGGAGGATACCCCAGTCTGTAGAGACAGTGTTATAGTGGTGGAGGATACCCCAGTCTGTAGAGACAGTGTCATAGTGGTGGAGGATACCCCAGTCTGTAGAGACAGTGTTATAGTGGTGGAGGATACCCCAGTCTGTAGAGACAGTGTTATAGTGGTGGAGGATACCCCAGTCTGTAGAGACAGTGTTATAGTGGTGGAGGATACCCCAGTCTGTAGAGACAGTGTGTGGTGGAGGAGACAGTGTTATAGTGGTGGAGGATACCCCAGTCTGTAGAGACAGTGTTATAGTGGTGGAGGATACCCCAGTCTGTAGAGACAGTGTTATAGTGGTGGAGGATACCCCAGTCTGTAGAGACAGTGTTATAGTGGTGGAGGATACCCCAGTCTGTAGAGACAGTGTCATAGTGGTGGAGGATACCCCAGTCTGTAGAGACAGTGTTATAGTGGTGGAGGATACCCCAGTCTGTAGAGACAGTGTTATAGTGGTGGAGGATACCCCAGTCTGTAGAGACAGTGTTATAGTGGTGGAGGATACCCCAGTCTGTAGAGACAGTGTTATAGTGGTGGAGGATACCCCAGTCTGTAGAGACAGTGTTATAGTGGTGGAGGATACCCAGTCTGTAGAGACAGTGTTATAGTGGTGGAGGATACCCCAGTCTCTGTAGATAGTGGTGGAGGATACCCCAGACAGTGTTATAGTGGTGGAGGATACCCCAGTCTGTAGAGACAGTGTTATAGTGGTGGAGGATACCCCAGTCTGTCAGTGTTATAGAGGACAGTGTTGTTATAGTGGTGGAGGATACCCCAGTCTGTAGAGACAGTGTTATAGTGGTGGAGGATACCCCAGTCTGTAGAGACAGTGTTATAGTGGTGGAGGATACCCCAGTCTAGTGGTGGAGAGACAGTCTGTAGAGACAGTGTTATAGTGGTGGAGGATACCCCAGTCTGTAGAGACAGTGTTATAGTGGTGGAGGATACCCCAGTCTGTAGAGACAGTGTTATAGTGGTGGAGGATACCCCAGTCTGTAGAGACAGTGTTATAGTGGTGGAGGATACCCCAGTCTGTAGAGACAGTGTTATAGTGGTGGAGGATACCCCAGTCTGTAGAGACAGTGTTATAGTGGTGGAGGATACCCCAGTCTGTAGAGACAGTGTTATAGTGGTGGAGGATACCCCAGTCTGTAGAGACAGTGTTATAGTGGTGGAGGATACCCCAGTCTGTAGAGACAGTGTTATAGTGGTGGAGGATACCCCAGTCTGTAGAGACAGTGTTATAGTGGTGGAGGATACCCCAGTCTGTAGAGACAGTGTTATAGTGGTGGAGGATACCCCAGTCTGTAGAGACAGTGTTATAGTGGTGGAGGATACCCCAGTCTGTAGAGACAGTGTTATAGTGGTGGAGGATACCCTGTAGAGACAGTCTGTAGAGACAGTGTTATAGTGGTGGAGGATACCCCAGTCTGTAGAGACAGTGTTATAGTGGTGGAGGATACCCCAGTCTGTAGAGACAGTGTTATAGTGGTGGAGGATACCCCAGTCTGTAGAGACAGTGTTATAGTGGTGGAGGATACCCCAGTCTGTAGAGACAGTGTTATAGTGGTGGAGGATACCCAGTCTGTAGAGACAGTGTCATAGTGGTGGAGGATACCCCAGTCTGTAGAGACAGTGTTATAGTGGTGGAGGATACCCCAGTCTGTAGAGACAGTGTTATAGTGGTGGAGGATACCCCAGTCTGTAGAGACAGTGTTATAGTGGTGGAGGATACCCCAGTCTGTAGAGACAGTGTTATAGTGGTGGAGGATACCCCAGTCTGTAGAGACAGTGTTATAGTGGTGGAGGATACCCCAGTCTGTAGAGACAGTGTTATAGTGGTGGAGGATACCCCAGTCTGTAGAGACAGTGTTATAGTGGTGGAGGATACCCCAGTCTGTAGAGACAGTGTCATAGTGGTGGAGGATACCCCAGTCTGTAGAGACAGTGTTATAGTGGTGGAGGATACCCCAGTCTGTAGAGACAGTGTTATAGTGGTGGAGGATACCCCAGTCTGTAGAGACAGTGTTATAGTGGTGGAGGATACCCCAGTCTGTAGAGACAGTGTTATAGTGGTGGAGGATACCCCAGTCTGTAGAGACAGTGTTATAGTGGTGGAGGATACCCCAGTCTGTAGAGACAGTGTTATAGTGGTGGAGGATACCCCAGTCTGTAGAGACAGTGTTATAGTGGTGGAGGATACCCCAGTCTGTAGAGACAGTGTTAGTGGTGGAGGATACCCCAGTCTGTAGAGACAGTGTTATAGTGGTGGAGGATACCCCAGTCTGTAGAGACAGTGTCATAGTGGTGGAGGATACCCCAGTCTGTAGAGACAGTGTTATAGTGGTGGAGGATACCCAGTCTGTAGAGACAGTGTAGAGACATAGTGGTGGAGGATACCCCAGGATAGAGACAGTGTTATAGTGGTGGAGGATACCCAGTCTGTAGAGACAGTGTTATAGTGGTGGAGGATACCCCAGTCTGTAGAGACAGTGTTATAGTGGTGGAGGATACCCCAGTGTTATGTGGTGGAGAGACTGTAGTGTTATAGTGGTGGAGGATACCCCAGTCTGTAGAGACAGTGTTATAGTGGTGGAGGATACCCCAGTCTGTAGAGACAGTGTTATAGTGGTGGAGGATACCCCAGTCTGTAGAGACAGTGTTATAGTGGAGGAGGATACCCCAGTCTGTAGAGACAGTGTTATAGTGGTGGAGGATACCCCTGTAGAGACAGTGTTATAGTGGTGGAGGATACCCCAGTCTGTAGAGACAGTGTTATAGTGGTGGAGGATACCCCAGTCTGTAGAGACAGTGTTATAGTGGTGGAGGATACCCCAGTCTGTAGAGACAGTGTCATAGTGGTGGAGGATACCCCAGTCTGTAGAGACAGTCTGTAGAGACAGTGTCATAGTGGTGGAGGATACCCCAGTCTGTAGAGACAGTGTCATAGTGGTGGAGGATACCCCAGTCTGTAGAGACAGTGTTATAGTGGTGGAGGATACCCCAGTCTGTAGAGACAGTGTTATAGTGGTGGAGGATACCCCAGTCTGTAGAGACAGTGTTATAGTGGTGGAGGATACCCCAGTCTGTAGAGACAGTGTTATAGTGGTGGAGGATACCCCAGTCTGAGGAGGATACCCCAGTCTGTAGAGACAGTGTTATAGTGGTGGAGGATACCCCAGTCTGTAGAGACAGTGTTATAGTGGTGGAGGATACCCCAGTCTGTAGAGACAGTGTTATAGTGGTGGAGGATACCCCAGTCTGTAGAGACAGTGTTATAGTGGTGGAGGATACCCCAGTCTGTAGAGACAGTGTTATAGTGGTGGAGGATACCCCAGTCTGTAGAGACAGTGTTATAGTGGTGGAGGATACCCCAGTCTGTAGAGACAGTGTTATAGTGGTGGAGGATACCCAGTCTGTAGAGACAGTGTTATAGTGGTGGAGGATACCCCAGTCTGTAGAGACAGTGTCATAGTGGTGGAGGATACCCCAGTCTGTAGAGACAGTGTTATAGTGGTGGAGGATACCCCAGTCTGTAGAGACAGTGTTATAGTGGTGGAGGATACCCCAGTCTGTAGAGACAGTGTTATAGTGGTGGAGGATACCCCAGTCTGTAGAGACAGTGTCATAGTGGTGGAGGATACCCCAGTCTGTAGAGACAGTGTTATAGTGGTGGAGGATACCCCAGTCTGTAGAGACAGTGTTAGGATACCCCAGTCTGTAGAGACAGTGTTATAGTGGTGGAGGATACCCCAGTCTGTAGAGACAGTGTTATAGTGGTGGAGGATACCCCAGTCTGTAGAGACAGTGTTATAGTGGTGGAGGATACCCCAGTCTGTAGAGACAGTGTTATAGTGGTGGAGGATACCCCAGTCTGTAGAGACAGTGTTAGTGGTGGAGGATACCCCAGTCTGTAGAGACAGTGTTATAGTGTCATAGTGGTGGAGGATACCCCAGTCTGTAGAGACAGTGTTATAGTGGTGGAGGATACCCCAGTCTGTAGAGACAGTGTTATAGTGGTGGAGGATACCCCAGTCTGTAGAGACAGTGTTATAGTGGTGGAGGATACCCCAGTCTGTAGAGACAGTGTCATAGTGGTGGAGGATACCCCAGTCTGTAGAGACAGTGTTATAGTGGTGGAGGATACCCCAGTCTGTAGAGACAGTGTTATAGTGGTGGAGGATACCCCAGTCTGTAGAGACAGTGTTATAGTGGTGGAGGATACCCCAGTCTGTAGAGACAGTGTTATAGTGGTGGAGGATACCCCAGTCTGTAGAGACAGTGTTATAGTGGTGGAGGATACCCCAGTCTGTAGAGACAGTGTTATAGTGGTGGAGTGTTATGTTATAGTGGTGGAGGATACCCCAGTCTGTAGAGACAGTGTTATAGTGGTGGAGGATACCCCAGTCTGTAGAGACAGTGTTATAGTGGTGGAGGATACCCCAGTCTGTAGAGACAGTGTTATAGTGGTGGAGGATACCCCAGTCTGTAGAGACAGTGTTATAGTGGTGGAGGATACCCCAGTCTGTAGAGACAGTGTTATAGTGGTGGAGGATACCCCAGTCTGTAGAGACAGTGTTATAGTGGTGGAGGATACCCCAGTCTGTAGAGACAGTGTTATAGTGGTGGAGGATACCCCAGTCTGTAGAGACAGTGTTATAGTGGTGGAGGATACCCCAGTCTGTAGAGACAGTGTTATAGTGGTGGAGGATACCCCAGTCTGTAGAGACAGTGTTATAGTGGTGGAGGATACCCCAGTCTGTAGAGACAGTGTTATAGTGGTGGAGGATACCCCAGTCCAGTGTTATAGTGGTGGAGGATACCCCAGTCTGTAGAGACAGTGTTATAGTGGTGGAGGATACCCCAGTCTGTAGAGACAGTGTTATAGTGGTGGAGGATACCCCAGTCTGTAGAGACAGTGTTATAGTGGTGGAGGATACCCCAGTCTGTAGAGACAGTGTTATAGTGGTGGAGGATACCCCAGTCTGTAGAGACAGTGTTATAGTGGTGGAGGATACCCCAGTCTGTAGAGACAGTGTGTATAGTGGTGGAGGATACCCCAGTCTGTAGAGACAGTGTCATAGTGGTGGAGGATACCCCAGTCTGTAGAGACAGTGTTATAGTGGTGGAGGATACCCCAGTCTGTAGAGACAGTGTTATAGTGGTGGAGGATACCCCAGTCTGTAGAGACAGTGTTATAGTGGTGGAGGATACCCCAGTCTGTAGAGACAGTGTTATAGTGGTGGAGGATACCCCAGTCTGTAGAGACAGTGTTATAGTGGTGGAGGATACCCCAGTCTGTAGAGACAGTGTTATAGTGGTGGAGGATACCCCAGTCTGTAGAGACAGTGTTATAGTGGTGGAGGATACCCCAGTCTGTAGAGACAGTGTTATAGTGGTGGAGGATACCCCAGTCTGTAGAGACAGTGTTATAGTGGTGGAGGATACCCCAGTCTGTAGAGACAGTGTTATAGTGGTGGAGGATACCCCAGTCTGTAGAGACAGTGTTATAGTGGTGGAGGATACCCAGTCTGTAGAGACAGTGTTATAGTGGTGGAGGATACCCCAGTCTGTAGAGACAGTGTTATAGTGGTGGAGGATACCCCAGTCTGTAGAGACAGTGTTATAGTGGTGGAGGATACCCCAGTCTGTAGAGACAGTGTTATAGTGGTGGAGGATACCCCAGTCTGTAGAGACAGTGTTATAGTGGTGGAGGATACCCCAGTCTGTAGAGA
>NC_088225.1:27941863-27974363 GCF_036934945.1 Oncorhynchus masou masou | reverse complement strand
AATACACCTGTTGCATTTCTGTTAAAACGTTTGTATTCTTGTTTAGTGTTGAGAGGATTTGTCAGTTTAAGGTGGAAAATGTGGGTAATGCTGTAAAACGTAAAAAGCCCAGTTGTCTGCCAGGTTATTTTCCACAGTAATTAGCAGATCAAAGTATAACATTATGTTGCTCTCCTTGTACTCTCCCTCCCTCTCTCGTCTGTTTAGATCCAGTGCCCAGTTCTCTCCTCTGTGTACAGCTCATGCATACATCCTCACTTGTTTTTATTTGCTTGTGTGCAGTCACGAAATACACAAAGGCCAAAGAGCATGGTTTCCACATGCTTGAAGAGGCCCCGCTTGGTAAACCGCCAGCAGACTCTAGGCTGGCGACTGGTTACAATTGGGGAATGGACGTAGCACAGATGAATGCAAACTGAGTAAACATGCAAACCGATCACAGAGTGACTGCAGCGGAGCGGAGCGCCATCACAACATCTGCCTCCGCTGTCACACTGCCGGGTGATTAGGCCATATTTATAGGCAGCGGAGGAAACGGGCCCTGAGCTTATCTTATTGCTGAGAGCTACCACACAGCCCCCAAAAGGAGACAATGTGAGATCCTCCGCAAAGACAAGGCGCCAGTATTCCACTGCACGTTTCATTTAGCAGTTGGTAGCCCACAGAATGTTGTCGAAGAGAGGCTCAGTCCTCTGTGAATCTCGCCTTGGAGATGTTATCAGCCCCAGAAAGTGCTGAAATTGAAGACATTTAGCTACGATTTCACTCTGGTCTCCCTCTCGCTGGACTTCAAACGCTATAGTGAAACAACAAAAGGAAGTCTGCCATTCAAACGTTACCATGTTTGTCCATCTCTATCACTACCACATTGTCTGGGCTTTCCCATCTCAAAAATCATGTCTGTACTCATATAAGATTGAAATCGTTTACTCAGCTGTAGGTGGACAGGTTCTGTTTCCCTCTCAGTATCAGAGATGCAGCGAAGAAGAAAACGGTTTCCTGTGGCTTTATTATTACATTATTGGTGAGCATCTGGCCTTTGTCTTGATGTTGTGAATATAGTTCTCCGACCAGGCGAGATGGAGGAAGAAGATAGAGCTACTGTCAGCCAACACAACATTTCATAACCTCAAAAAGCGGTGTAAATGTCCTGTTGGCGTCTTCTGCACCTGGGTCAGCTGGATCCTACACTGAAGATATTTCATTCACAAGCTAGAGGGTGTAAAAACCTTTTTTTAATGGCTCCCTGTGCACTACTTTTGACCAGGGCTCACAGGAATAGTGGATCATTTTTTTAAACAGTTGAACATTAATTAACACTAACCAACACATTGTTGCATTCACTGTACATTTTGAGTTAATCATCATCTCGATCAGATATCATCTATCAAATCAAATTTATTAAGCCCTTCTTACATCAGCTGATATCTCAAAGTGCTGTACAGAAAACCAGCCTAAAACCCCAAACAGCAAGCAATGCAGGTGTAGAAGCACGGTGGCTAGGAAAAACTCCCTAGAAAGGCCAGAACCTAGGAAGAAACCTAGAGAGGAATCAGGCTATGAGGGGTGGCCAGTCCTCTTCTGGCTGTGCCGGGTGGAGATTATAACAGAACATGGCAGAGATGTTCAAAAATTCATAGATGACCAGCAGGGTTAGATAATAATGATCACAGTGGTTGTCGAGGGTGCAACAGGTCAGCACTTCAGGAGTAAATGTCAGTTGGCTTTTCATAGCCGATCATTCAGAGTATCTCTACCACTCTGGTTGTCTCGAGAGAGTTGAAAACAGCATGTTTGGGACAGGTAGCACGTCCGGTGAACAGGTCAGGATTCCATAGCCGCAGGCAGAACAGTTGAAACTGGAGCAGCAGCACTGCCAGGTGGACAGGGGACAGCAAGGAGTCCTCATGCCAGGTAGTCCTGAGGCATGGTCCTAGGGATCAGGTCCCCCGAGAGAGAGAGAGAGAGAGAGAGAGAGAGAGAGAGAGAGAGAGAGAGAGAGAGAGAGAGAGAGAGAGAGAGAGAGAGAGAGAGAGAGAGAGAGAGAGAAAGAGAGAGAGAAAGAAAGAAAGAAAGAAAGAAAGAAAGAAAGAAGGAAACAATCCCACCCACTTTGCCAAAGCACAGCCCCCACACCACTAGAGGGATATCTTCAACAACCAACTTACAAGGCTGAGTATAGCCCACAAAGATCTCCGCTATGGCACAACTCAAGGGGGGCGCCAACCCAGACAGGAAGATCACGTCAATGACTCAACCCAGTCAAGTGACGCAACCCTCCTAGGGACGGCATGGAAGAGCACCAGTAAGCCAGTGACTCAGCCCCTGCAACAGGGTTAGAGTCAGAGAATCACAGTGGAGAGAGGGGAACCGGCCAGGCAGAGACAGCAAGGGCGCTTCGTTGCTCCAGTGCCTTTCCATTCACCTTCACACTCCTGGGCCAGACTACACTCCATTATAGGACCTACTGAAGAGACGAGTCTTCAATAAAGACTTAAAGATTGAGACCGAGTCAGCGTCTCTCACATGGGTAGGCAGACCATTCCATACAAATGGAGCTCCATAGGATAAATTCCTGCCTCCAGCTGTTTGTTTAGAAATTCTAGGGACAGTAAGGAGGCCTGCGTCTTGTGACCGTATGTAACGGATGTGAAATGGCTAGCTAGTTAGCGGTGTTCGCCTAAATAGCATTTCAATCGGTGACGTCACTTGCTCTGAGACCTTGAAGTAGTAGTTCCCCTTGTGGATTTTGTGGAGTGATGGGTAACGATGCTTCGAGGGTGACTGATGTTGATGTGTGCAGAGGGTCCCTGGTTCGTGCCCGGGTATGGGCGAGGGGACGGTCTAAAGTTATACTGTTACACGTAGAGTACGTGTAGGTATGTACGGCAGGACCAAATCGGAAAGATAGATAGGAGCTAGCCATGTATTGCTTTGTAGGTTAGCAAAAAAACCTTGAAATCAGCCCTTCCCTTAACAGGAAGCCAGTGTAGGGAGGCTAGCACTGGAGTAATATGATCATATTTTTTGGTTCTAGTCAAGATTCCATGTTTAGCACTAACTGGAGTTTATTTAGTGCTTTATCCGGGTAGCCGGAAAGTAGAGCATTGCAGTAGTCTAACCTAGAAGTGACAAAAGCATGGATTAATTTTTCTACATCATTTTTTGGACAGAAAGTTTCTGATTTTTGCAATGTTACGTAGATGGAATAAAGCTGCACTTGAAACAGTCTTGATATGTTCTTCAAAAGAGAGATCAGGGTCCAGAGTAATGACAAGGTCCTTCACAGTTTTATTTGAGACGACAGTACAACCATTAAGATGAATTGTCAGATTCAACTGAAGAGCTCTTTGTTTCTTGGGACCTAGAACTGTAATTTGCTTTTTAATGATCATGATCTTTTCCTCAAAGAAGTTCATGAATGTATCACTGCTGAAGTGAAAGCCACCCTCTTTTGGGGAATGCTGCTTTTAAGTTAGCTTTGCGGCAGTATCAAAAATAAATGTTGGATTGTTCTTATTTTCCTCAATTAAGTTTTAAAAAATAGGATGATCGATCAGCAGTGACTTTTGATGATCCTTGGTTGGGGTCTGAGCAGATTATTTGTTGCGATTGTAAACGTAATAAAATGGTGGTCCGACAGTCCAGGATTATGAAGAAAAACATAGAGATCCACAACATTTATTCCACGGGACAAAACTAGGTCCAGAGTATGACTGTGGCAGTGAGTAGGTCCGGAGACATGTTGGAGAAAACCCACTGAGTCGATGATGGCTCCAAAAGTCTTTTGTAGTGGGTCTGTGGACTTTTCCATGTGAATATTAAAGTCTCCAAAAATGTGAAAATGATCTGCCATGACTACAAGGTCCGATAGGAATTCTGGGGACTCTGTGAGGAACGCTGAATATGGCCCAGGAGGCCTATAAACAGTAGCTATAAAAAGTGATTGAGGAGGCTGCATAGATTTCATGACGAGAAGCTCAAAAGACACAAACGTTGTTTTTTTTGTTGGCAAATTGACATTTGCTATCATAAATGTTTGCAACACCTCCGCCTTTGCGGGATGCGCGGGGGGTATGATCACTAGTGTAGCCAGGAGGTGAGGCCTCTTTTAACACAGTAAATTCATTAGGCTTAAGCCATGTTTCAGTCAGGCCAATCACATCAAGATTATGATCAGTGATTAGTTCATTGACTATAACTGCCTTGAAAGTGAGGGATCTAACATTAAGTAGCCCTATTTTGAGATGTGAGGCATCACAACCTCTTTCAATAATGACAGGAATGGAGGAGGTCTTTATTCCAGTGAGATTGCTAAGGCGAACATCGCCATGTTTAGTTTTGCCCAACCAAAGTCGAGACCCAGTCATCTCAATGGGGATAGCTGAGCTGACTACACTGACTGTGCTAGTGGCAGACTCCACTAAGCTGGCAGGCTGGCTAACAGCCTGCTGCCTGGCCTGCACCCTATTTCATTGTGGAGCTAGAGGAGTTAGAGCCCTGTCTATGTTGGTATATAAGATGAGAGCACCCCTCCAGCTAGGATGGAGTCCGTCACTCCTCAGCAGGTCAGGCTTGGTCCTGTTTGTGGTTGAGTCCCAGAAAGAGGGCCAATTATTTACAAAGCCTATCTTTTGGGAGAGGGGCCGAAAACACTTTTCAACCAGGGATTGAGTTGTGAGACTCTCCTGTAGAGCTCATCACTCCCCCTAACTGGGAGGGAGCCAGAGACAATTACTCAATGCCGACACATCTTTGTAGCTGATTTACACGCTGAAGCTATGTTGTGCTTGGTGACCTTTGACAGTTTCATCCTAACATTGTTGGTGCCGACGTGGATAACAATATCCCTATACTCTCTACACTCGTCAGTTTTAGCTTTAGCCAGCACCATCTTCAGATTAGCCTTAACATCGCTAGCCCTGCCCCCTGGTAAACAGTGTATGATCGCTGGATGATACGTCTTAAGTCTAATACTGCAGGTAATGGAGTTGCCAATGACGAGGGTTTTCAATTTGTTCGAGCTAATGGTGGGAGGCTTCGGCGTCTCAGACCCCGTAACGGGAGGAATAGAGACCAGAGAAGGCTCAGCCTCTTACTCCGACTCGCTGCTTAATGGGGAGAACCGGGTTGAAAGTAAGGCGACCGTTCTCCTGTATATTATGAGTACAGCGACTGCAATTAGAAGGCATCATGTTGATGTTACTACTTAGCTTCAGCTGTTGAAGGTCCTGATGAACCATGTCCAGACAAAGCGTCCGGAGTGAAAAAGTTGAATGAAAAAAAGTTGAGCGAGGGAAAACTAAAAATATAAACGGTAAATAAAAAGTAAAAACCATCAAGTTGTCAGGTAGTAAAGTAGGGTTAGCAACAAAACGCACAGCAGCACCTAAACAAGTCTTTATCCCTGTACATATAGAGAGTTAATGATCATCTCTATCAGATATCATCTCTATCCCTGTATATATAAAGAGTCAATCATCATCTCTATCCCTGTATATATAAAGAGTCAATCATCATCTCTATCAGATATCACTCTATCCCTGTATATATAAAGATTCTATCCCTGTATATATAAAGAGTTAATCATCATCATCATCTCTATCCCTGTATATATAAAGAGTTAATCATCATCTCTATCAGATATCATCTCTATCCCTGTATATATAAAGAGTTAATCATCATCTCTATCAGATATCATCTCTATCCCTGTATATATGAAGAGTTAATCATCATCTCTATCAGATATCATCTCTATCCCTATCATCATCTCTATCAGTATCATATAAATAAAGAGTTAATCATCATCTCTATCAGATATCATCTCTATCCCTGTATATATGAAGAGTTAATCATCATCTCTATCCCTATCCCTGTATATATAAAGAGTTAATCATCATCTCTATCAGATATCATCTCTATCCCTGTATATATAAGAGTTAATGTTAATCATCATCTCTATCAGATATCATCTCTATCCCTGTATATATAAAGAGTTAATCATCATCTCTATCAGATATCATCTCTATCCCTGTATATATAAAGAGTTAATCATCATCTCTATCAGATATCATCTCTATCCCTGTATATATAAAGAGTTAATCATCATCTCTATCCCTGTATATATAAAGAGTTAATCATCATCTCTATCAGATATCATCTCTATCCCTGTATATATAAAGAGTTAATCATCATCTCTATCACTGTATATATAAAGAGTTAATCATCATCTCTATCAGATATCATCTCTATCCCTGTATATATAAAGAGTTAATCATCATCTCTATCCCTGTATATATAAAGAGTTAATCATCATCTCTATCACTGTATATATAAAGAGTTAATCATCATCTCTATCAGATATCATCTCTATCCCTGTATATATAAAGAGTTAATCATCATCTCTATCAGATATCATCTCTATCCCTGTATATATAAAGAGTTAATCATCATCTCTATCCCTGTATATATAAAGAGTTAATCATCATCTCTATCAGATATCATCTCTATCCCTGTATATATAAAGAGTTAATCATCATCTCTATCAGATATCATCTCTATCCCTGTATATATAAAGAGTTAATCATCATCTCTATCAGATATCATCTCTATCACTGTATATATAAAGAGTTAATCATCATCTCTATCAGATATCATTTCTATCCCTGTACATATAAAGAGTTAATCATCATCTCTATCAGATATCATCTCTATCCCTGTATATATGAAGAGTTAATCATCATCTCTATCAGATATCATCTCTATCCCTGTATATATAAAGAGTTAATCATCATCTCTATAACTGTATATATAAAGTGTCTGTCATCTCTGTTTGATATCATCTCTATCAACTAATTTACATAGTTAGTTGACTACCTTTTTAAAGGTCCGTTTTTTATCTCAAAATCAAATAATTTGTGAAAATATATAGATAACACAGTAAAATCCGGTTCTTGACAGCACAGGGCCTTTAACACTGAAGGATGAAACCTAAATGATGGACAGTAAAATCAGGTTCTTGACAGCACAGGGCCTTTAACACTGAAGGATGAAACCTAAATGATGGACAGTAAAATCAGGTTCTTGACAGCACAGGGCCTTTAACACTGAAGGATGAAACCTAAATGATGGACAGTAAAATCAGGTTCTTGACAGCACAGGGCCTTTAACACTGAAGGATGAAACCTAAATGATGGACAGTAAAAATCAACTGATCAACTATATTCTCAATCTCAGTAGGAAAAAGTATGAACATGGACGCCCTCACTACTGTGTGTCGCTCTGGATAAGAACGTCTGCTAAATGACTCAAATGTAAAAACAACTCAACAGTTCTCCAACCAACCACCATCCCTGTCATCCCATCCAACCCAGCCATCGCAGACACATCATGCCAATGTTGGCATCAACATGGTGCCGTCTTTGAAAGATGGATGATTCACTGTGTATGTAATGTGGGAGCAACTTGTTGATGCTCTGCTGACCACCAAGGGGCATCACCTCAAACCAAACCATCAAACCACTTTTTCCATCATCCACCACTAAAAAGGCTATCGTTACTCACGAATTCCTCTCTGAGACGTCTATGTTTACTTTGACAATTAATCGACGTATGCCCTTAACCAAATCGTTCTTCATTTGAGATATCCACAACTCAGGTCTCCCTCCTGTCTGTGTGTCTCTCCCTCTCTGTGTTCGTCAGAGTTCCATATGCAGGGGTTTGGCATGTTTTGATTAAAAGACGGTAACATTTCCCCCCTAACCTCACGGAAGATAAAATAAGTAAGGGGGTGTGTCTGAACATTTGTGCTCCGTTGTATTCTCTTTAATAGTTGATACATATAATCCCATCACTGTGCAGCATGTCTCTGCTGAGTGCTGTGGCCTTTGGAAGGGCCTTCATCCAGACCAGAAAATAGAAAACAGCAGTGCACTTTAGAGGTCCTAAAACAAAAACACATTTCTGTTGCCTTGCATTATCACTCCTACGATTAAGATATTCGCTACTTGTTTTATTAACCGTTTGTTGGTATACTGTATGACACGATACAAACCAGTCCATGTCCAGACCAGACATATCGTCGGATGGTTTTTACCACATTCTTCCATTGCCCATACCTCTGTTTCTATACAGCACCAGGTCCCTCCATATGTTTTTGTTTTCAAACTAGAAATATTCCCTTTCAACTTTATATTGAGGTCTCATGATCCGGCAGCTATTGTCTCCCCAGCACTCATCCCTCATCCTCCCATCCATCCATCCCTTCATCCATCTACCCACCCCTTCCCTTCCATCCCACCCAGCTTTACACACCACTGGTTAAGATCACTGTGCCAGAGGGTCAGAGCTTTATGAAGCCATTGGTGGGCAGGATCAGCACTGGCGGGAGGAGGTCTTGTGCCTTGGGGACACCTGGCCTTTTCTCTTGGGTCACTCAGTCATGGCCAGAGGCCCTGTCCCTCTTGCCAGAATCAGGATGCAGGATATTGGTTGTATCCCATTGATTTCCTGTTCTGAGTCTCCTCAGACCATGGAGTGTAAAATTGTAATATCCACCCAAGCTTTTGGTGTAGCTGGTCATCCAATGGATGAAAGCAGTGTGTCCAGCTTATAGTCACTTCCTGTGGGTGAATTTCAAAAATATTTTATTTGATTCCTCACGTTCTCTCTCGTTGCTTCCTCAAATCCTCAGAGGGAAGCATTGGTGATGTTCTCCTTTGATGTTCTCATCCAATGCTTTCTTCACTTCCCTCTCTCTTTCCTCGCTTCCCTCTCTCTTTCCTCACTCTCTTTTTCCTCACTTCCCTCTCTCTTTCCTCGCTTCCCTCTGTCTTTCCTCACTTCCCTCTCTCTTTCCTCAACTCCCTCTCTCTTTCCTCACTTCCCTCTCTCTTTCCTTAATTCCCTCTCTCTTTCCTCACTTCCCTCTCTCTTTCCTTAATTCCCTCTCTCTTTCCTCACTTCCCTCTCTCTTTCCTCAACTCCCTCTCTCTTTCCTCACTTCCCTCTCTCTTTCCTTAATTTCCCTCTCTCTTTCCTCACTTCCCTCTCTCTTTCCTCAACTCCCTCTCTCTTTCCTCAACTCCCTGTCTCTTTCCTCACTTCCCTCTCTCTTTCCTTAATTCCCTCTCTCTTTCCTCACTTCCTCTCTCTTTCCTCAATTCCATCTCTTTTCCTCACTTCCCTCTCTCTTTCCTCAATTCCCTCTCTCTTTCCTCACTTCCCTCTCTCTTTCCTTAATTCTTCTATTTCCTCACTTCCCTCTCTCTTTCCTTAATTCCCTCTCTATTTCCTCACTTCCCTCTCTATTTCCTCACTTCCATCTCTCTTTCCTCTCTCTTTCCTCACTTCCCTCTCTCTTTCTTCAACTCCCTCTCTCTTTCCTCACTTCCCTCTCTCTTTCCTCAACTCCCTCTCTCTTTCCTCACTTCCCTCTCTCTTTCCTTAATTCCCTCTCTTTCCTTAATTCCCTCTCTCTTTCCTCACTTCCCTCTCTCTTTCCTCACTTCCCTCTCTATTTCCTCACTTCCCTCTCTCTTTCCTCACTTCCCTCTCAATTTCCTCACTTCCCTCTCTTTTCCTCACCTCACTTCCTCTCTCTCTCTTTACCTCACTTCCTCTCTCTTTCTTTCCTCAATTCACTCTCTCTTTCTCAATTCCTTCTCTCTCTTTACTCACTTCCCTCCTCACTTCCCTCTCTCTTTCCTCACTTCCTCTCTCACTTCCCTTTCCCTCCTTTCCTCAATTCACTCTCTCTTTACTCAATTCCCTCTCTCTTTACTCAATTTACTCTCCTTCTCTCTTTCCTCACTTCCCTCTCTTTTACTCAATTCACTCTCTCTTTACTCAATTCCTTCCTCTCTCACTTCCCTTTTTCCTCACTTCCCTCTTTCCTCAATTCCCTCTCACTTCCTCCATCTCCTTTCCTCACTTCTCTCTCTTTCCTTAATTCCCTCTCTTTTCCTCAATTCCTCTCTCTTTCCTCACTTCCCTCTCTCTTTTCAACTCCCTCTCTTCTTCAACTCCCTCTCTCTTTCCTCACTTCCCTCTCTTTCCTCAACTCCCTCTCTTTTCCTCACTTCCCTTAATTCCCTCTCTTTCCTCAATTCCCTCTCTCTTTCCTCACTTCCCTCTCTCTTTCCTCACTTCCCTCTCTATTTCCTCAATTCTTCCCTCTCTCTTTCCTCACTTCCCTCTCAATTTCCTCACTTCCTCTTCCTCTCTTTCCTCAATTCCCTCTCTCTCAATTTCCTCACTTCCCTCTCTCTCTCTTTCCTCAACTTCCCTCTCTCTTTCCTTTCCTCAATTCACTCCCTCTCTTTCCTCAATTCCCTCTCTATTTCCTCACTTCCTCTCTCTTTCCTCAACTCCATCTCTCCCTCCCTCTCTTTCCTCAATTCCCTCTCTATTTCCTCAATTCCCTCTCTATTTCCTCAATTCCTCTCTCTTTTCCTCTCTCTTTCCTCACTTCCTCTCTCTCCCTTTCTTTCCTCACTTCCCTCTCTCTTTCCTCAATTCCTTTCCTCACTCTCTCTCTTTCTTAATTCCCTCAATTCCCTCTCTTTCTTTCCTCTTCCTCTCTATTCCCTCTCTTTCCTTTCCTCACTCACTCCCTCTCTCTTTCCTCACTTCCCTCTCTCTTTCCTCAATTCACTTCTCTTTACTCTCTTTCCTTTACTCAATTCCTCTCTTTCCTCACTTCCCTTTCCTCAATTCCTTCTCCTTCCTCAATTCCCTCTTTCCTCACTTCCCTCTCTCTTTCCTCACTTCCCTCTCTCTTTCCTCAATCTCTCTCTTTCCAATTCCTCTCTCCCTCTCCCTCTCTTTCCTCACTTCCCTCTCTATTTCCTCACTTCCCTCTCTCTTTCCTCAATTCCTCTCTCTTTCCTCAATTCCCTCTCTTCCTCACTCCCTCCTACTCCCTTCTCTCTTTCCTCACTTCCCTCTCTCTTTCCTCACTTCCCTCTCTTTTCCTTCAATTCCCTCTCTCTTCCTCCCTCATTCCCTCTCTCTCTTTCCCTCTCTTTCCTCAATCCCTCTCTATTTCCTATTCCTTCTCTCTTTCCTCACTTCCCTCTCTCTTTCCTTCTCTCTTTCTTCAATTCCCTCTCTCTTTCCTCGCATCCCTTTCTCTTTAATCAATTCCTCTCTCTTTCCTCAATTCCCTCTCTCTTCCCCTCTCTCTTTTCCCTCTCAATTCCCTCTATTTCCTCACTTCCCTCTCTATATCCTCAATTCCCTCTCTCTTTCCTCAATTCCCTCTCTCTTTCCTCACTTCCCTCTCTCTTTCCTCAATTCCTTCTCTCTTTCTTCAATTCCCTCTCTCTTTCCTCGCATCCCTTTCTCTTTACTCAATTCCCTCTCTCTTTCCTCAATTCCCTCTCTCTTTCCTCAATTCCCTCTCTCTTTCCTCAATTCCCTCTCTCTTTCCTCAATTCCCTCTCCCTTTCCTCAATTCCCTCTCTCTTTACTCAATTCCCTCTCTCTTTCCTCAATACCCTCTCTCTTTCCTCAATTCTGTCTCTCTTTACTCAATTCCTTTTCTCTTTCCTCAATTCCCTCTCTCTTTCCTCAATTCCTTCTTTCTTTCCTCAATTCCCTCTCTCTTTCCTCCCTTCTGTCTCTCTTTCCTCAATTCCCTCTCTCATTCCTCCCTTCCCACTCTCTTTCATCCCTTCCCTCCTCTCGTTCCTTCCTTCCCTCTCTCTTTCCTCACTTCCCTCTCTCTTTCCTCACTTCCCTCTCTCTTTCCTCACTTCCCTCTCTCTCCTCTCGCTTCCCTCTTTTGAGACGGAGGCAAGGAAAGAGGAAGTAAGAATTCAAGGAAAATACTTTCGAGATTCACCCCCAGTTCATCCTGGTAGAAGTGGCACCAGCGGTCTTCAGAAGTCAGCACAGTGCACATTTTGGGACATATATGCTACAACAGACATCACACAAAGATGACATGCAACATGTATGGTGTACATATTAGGATATACGCATGTTCTTTCATCTGGAGGACCTCAGAGGAGGAGTGATGTTGTTCCAACGCTTGTCAATGTCTGGCATGGTGCTCTTTTGGTCACCTCTCTCTGGCTGTCTGTCCGACTGTCTGTCTCTCTCTCTCACGCACAAAACACTACAGTAAGACACCACTGCTGCAAGCCTGACAGACACACACACACATACACACACACCGGCCTAAAAAAATTAGAAAGCGCTTGTTCAGTCAACAGCCCTCCTAGTCTGATACCATAAAATCCTCCATAAATCAAATTCAAAGGAGGCCTTTCTCTCTTCCCTCTCCTGTCTTCTCTCTCTACATCTCATGGTCTTTGTCTCAGTATGTTGTTAGATGTGTTTTCCATCGTAGGGGGGAGCGATTGAAGTGGTCTCAGAACAAGCGGTACTTTTGTTTTATGTACAAAAAGGTAAGAGAACAGGCGGCTCTTTTGAAGGCCTTCGCAAATTTATCGTTGTTTTTCCAGGGGAGACGTTTTTTAAATTACAGCTCGTTGAGATTGGATCTGCTCTGTTGCTGTTCTTGGAGGGGGTTTACATTTTGAGTCTGGACATTAGTGGCTAAGCACTCGGAGAAGGAGAGAGTGTTAGAGCAGGATGGAGTACCGTGCATGCAACCTAATGTAAGGTCTAAACCTCACTTCAACTCTGTCTGTCTGTCTCTCTCTCTCTCTCTCTCTCTGTTTCTCTGTCTCTCGCTCTGCCTCTCTCTGCCTCCCCTGCTCTCTTCCTCTGCACCCCCCCTCTCTCTCTCTCTCTCTCTCTCTTCCTCTCCACCCCCTCTCTTTCTCTCTCTCTCTCTTCCACTTCACACTCTCTCTCTCTCCACCTCTCTCTCTCCATCACTCTCTCTCTCCCCATCTCTCTTTCTCTCTCATCTCTCTTTCTCTCCACCTCTCTCTCTCCATCCCCCTCTCTCTCTCCCTCTCTCTCTCTCCACCCTCTCTCTCAATCTCTCTCTCTTTCCACTCCACCCTCTCTCTCTCTCTCTATCCCCCTCTCTCTTCCTCTCCACCCCCTCTCCCTCTCTCTCTCTCTTTCTCTCCACCCCCTTCTTCCTCTCCACCCCCTCTCTTCCTCTCCACCCCCCTCTCTCCCTCTCCACCCCCCTCTCCCTCTCTCCCCCTCTCTCTCTCTCTCTCTCTCTCTCTCTCTCTCAGAGAGAAGTCATTCACGTCAACAGTTCCAGAATAACAGGCCATAGTGTTGCCAGCCAGTCACATTACACTCTGCTGTTTAACCTCTCTGGTACAAGTGGGACGTTAGCGTCCCACCTCGGCAACAGCCAGTGAAATTGCAGGGCGCCAAATTCAAAACAACAGACATCCCATAATTTAAATTCCTCAAACATACAAGTATTTTACACCATTTTAAAGATAAACTTCTTGTAAATCCAGCCACAGTGTCCGATTTCAAAAATGCTTTACGGCGAAAGCACACCAAACGATTATGTTAGGTCAGCACCTGGTCACAGAAAAGCATACAGCCATTTTCCAGCCAAGGAGAGGGCTCACAAAGTCAGAAATAGTGATTAAATTAATCACTAACCTTTGATGATCTTCATCAGATGGCACACACAGGACTTCATGTTACACAATAAATGTGTGTTTTGTTCGATAAAGTTAATCTTTATGTCCAAAAGCATCATTTGAAATTGGTGTGTTGTGTTCAGAAATACACTGTCTCAAACAAACATCTGGTGAAAGTGCAGAGAGCCACATCAAATAACAGACATACTCATCATAAACATTGATAAAAGATACAAGGGTTCAACATACGAATACAGATAAACTTCTTCTTTACTTCTCTAGGGTAGGGGGGATTTTGGAATTCTTCTACTAAGATGATCTTCATCTGGTGGCACTCCCAGGTCTCCATGTTAGACAACAAATGTTAGTTTTGTTCGGTGTATTCCCTCATTTTTCAGAGTAAAAGCCTGAAACAATGCCTAAAGACTGGTCACATGTTGAGGAAGCCATAGAGCTCGTGAACTGGGTCCTAAGTCTTTGTATGGTGGTTAGGCTTCTAAAATAATAGTACTTTCAAAATAATGGTACTTCCTGGTTGGATTTTCCTCTGGGTTTTTGCATATCAGTTCTGTTATACTTACATTATCAGTTCTGTTATACTTACAGACATTATTTTAACAGTTTTGAAAACTTTAGTGTTTTCTATCCAAAGAAATTATATGCATATCCAGAATAGCTTATGGGCCTGAGTAGCAGGCTGTTTAATTTGGGGACGCTTTTCATCCAAAATTCAGTGAATGCCGCCCCCTCACCCAAGAGAAATTAATTTCAACACTTTAACGCAAACTCTGGTTTATTTCCACTAAAGTAAACTTCATGACATCCAGCCACAGTGTATTCAAAATGTTCCTGGTCCTCCTTATACAGGACAAGGCCAAGCAGCAGCTGGTACTGTATGCTACAGGCAGTGTCCCTCCAAGGCCAGCTCCAGTTGTGATGTCTCACTAACCTTTGATGATCTTCATCAGATGGCACACACAGGACTCAGTTGTGATGTCTCTGTTGTATGCTTTCTGAGCCACGTGTGTAATAACCTTCTTCTCCTCCAGGTCAAATGTGTGCTTGGTTTATTTCCACTCTGATGTCAAGACAGATTGGTAAATCTTTATTCCCTCTTTGTTTTATTCGTTTTCCTGCCAAGGAAGACCAAAGTGCAGAGGCTTGAATTGCAGACATCCTTCCTCCCTAAACATGAGAAAGAAAGTTTGCCCTTAAATCGGCTACCCTGCTGCTCTTCCTATTGACCCTAGCTTGGGTTTCACTACTGCTCCTTTCCTCTGTTGCACTGGTCTCCATGTTGAAACAAATGCAGTTTAACAGGTGCACTTTCATGTCTGGTGGTGAAACAATGCCTAAAGACTGGTCACATGTTGAGGAAGCCATAGAGCTCGTGAACTGGGTCCTAAGTCTTTGTATGGTGGATATTTTAATGGAAAAACACCTTTCAAAATAATAGTACTTCCTGGTTGGATTTTCCTGGGTTTCTGCCTGCCATATCAGTTCTGTTATACTTACAGACATTATTTTAACAGTTTTGAAAACTTTAGTGTTTTCTATCCAAATCTACTAAATTATATGCATATCCTAGCATAATATGTAAATACTATATCCCTTTCTATATATTCTATATCTCATATAATCTATATCTTCTATAATCTATATATTGTTTATGACATATATCTTCCTGTCATCTATATCAGGACAAGGCCAATCAGCAGCTGGGTACTTATGCTACAGGCAGTGTCCCTCCCATAATCTATATCTTGTCTCTAATGTGAGATCTTCTCTCATCTATATGTGTAATAATCCCTCTTCTCCTCCAGGTCAACCTGTTTCCAGCAGCTCTGGTTTATTTCCATCTGATGTCAAGACAGATTGGTAAATCACCTCGCTATATTCCCTCTTTGTTTTATTCGTTTTCCTGCCAAGGAGGGAATTTATAGGCTTGAATTGCCTCCCTTCCTCTCCCCATGAGAAAGAAAGTTTGCCATCTATAAAATAATACCCTGCTGCTCTTCCTATTGACCCTATAGTCTTGGGTTTCACTATTTTTTCCTCTGTATAATGCTTTTGATTTGAACGAGGCAATCAGGTGCACTTTCATGTCTGGTGGTGAATGTTAATTGTCAATCTGTCCCATCCTACACAGCTCAATTCAAAGTGTCTTTATTGATGTATTTTATAATTGAAGAGATACTATAAAATATCTTTGTGTATTTTATTTAATCTAAATATTCTTTAACATATCTTCTATAATCTATATATTCATGTCATCTATATCTCCTATAATATATATATCCTATTATCGATATCTCCTATAATCAATATCTCCTATAATCAGTATCTCCTATAATCTATCTCCTATAATCAATATATCCTATATGCAATATCTCCTATAATCTATCTCCTATATGCAATATCTCCTATAATATATCTCCTATAATCAACATCTCCTATAATCTATATGTCCTATAAATTACACCGAGTGTACAAACATTAGGAACACCTTCCTAATATTGAGTTGTACCCCCTTTCCCCTCAGAATAGCCTCAATTCATTGGGACATGGACTCTACAAGGTGCTGAAAGCGTTTCACAGGGATGCTGGCCCATGTTGACTCCAATGCTTCCCACAGTTGTGTCAAGTTGACTGGATGTCCTTTGGGTAGTGGACAATTCTTCATGTACACAGGAAACTGTTGAGCGTGAAAAACCTAGCAGCTTTGCAGTTCTTGACCTGTGTGACTGGCACCTACTACCATACCCCGCTCAATGGCACTTAAATCTTTGGTCTTGCCCATTCACCCTGAGCGGCACACATACACAATCCATGTCTCAAGGCTTAAAGGCTTAAACACCCTTCCTTCTTCTTCTGTCTCCTCCCCTTCATCTACACTGATTGATGTGGATTGATATCAATAATGGATCATAGCTTTCACCTGGTCAGTCTATGTCATGGAAAGAGCAGGTGTTCCTAATGTTTTGAACAGTTATTGTATATCTCCTATAATCTCTACCTCCTATCTCCCAGTGATATACCATGATTATGCTCCCGAATGGCTCAGCGGCCTAAGGCACTGCATCTCAGTGCAAGATGCATCACTACACTCCCTGGCTCGATTCGTCCGGGTTTGGCCGGTGTAGGCCGTCATTGTAAATAAGAATTTGTTCTTAACGGACTTGCCTATTTAAATAAAGGTTAAATAATATATACATTTTTGAATTATACTGTAGCAGTACAATTATGTGGTTAGGTTTTGGTAAGCATAACAGGCACATCACATCTCGCTGTTGTCATTCATGTGATGTGTTTCTGTTTCACCCAGCCTGGTACCTCAAATTGTGTCTGTTGGACTCCAGGGTCTCTGTTCTATGGGCAAACGAGGCCATCACTGGGTGGGTCAATCAATCAATCAAAATGATTTAGAAAGCCATGTTTGCATCAGCAGTTGGAGGGCAGTATTGAGTATCTTGGTGTCACGCCGTGGTCTTAGTATTTTGTGTTTTCTTTATTATTTTGGTCAGGCCAGGGTGTGACATGGGTTTATTATGTTGTGTGTTTTGTCTTGGGGTTTTTGTAGGTATTGGGATTGTGGTATAGTGGGGTTGTCTAGAAAAGTCTATGGTTGCCTGGAGTGGTTCTCAATCAGAGGCAGGTGTTTATCGTTGTCTCTGATTGGGAACCATATTTAGGCAGCCATATTCTTTGAGTGTTTCGTGGGTGTTTGTTTGCACCAGATAAGGCTGTTTAGGTTTTCACGTTACGTTTATTGTTTTGTATTGGTCATGTTTATATTTTATTAAACATGTATCAAAATAACCACGCTGCATTTTGGTCCTCCTCTCCTTTGACGAAAGAAAACCGTAACACTTGATGAATAAGGTGCCCAGAGTAAACTGCCTGCTCCTCAGTCCCAGTTGCTAATATATGCATATTATTAGTATATTTGGATAGAAAACACTCTGAAGTTTCTAAAACTGTTTGAATGATGTCTGTGAGTATAACAGAACTCATATGGCAGGCAAAAATCTGAGAAATCCAACCAAGAAGTGGGAAATCTGAGGTTGGTCGATTTTTGTCTTGCATCTCGCTCATCTCAAAATGTGCAGAGCTGCTTGTGTCAATGTCATTTCGCTGAGACTACCTTTAATGCAAACATCCAGAATATTAATTGCTCTCAGGCATCTGCAATGTTTACCCTGAACCTGAACCCTGATATAGAGCTGGCATGTTACTATAGTCAGGCATCCTGGTCTCAGCATTTCGTATTATTATTATTATTATTATTATTTGTTTACTATGTTACGTCTAGGCTGAGACCAGGCTGAGTCAGGGGGGAAACATTGATTTGAAGAAATACTGTGAAAGCCTGAAAGCACAGCATGACATTTTCCAATAGTGATAGACATGTCAGTCAGCTTCAAGCCATGTGTCCTTTTGCCCCTGAAATGAAAAGAGTGAGATATGACTGTTTTGAACCATTCTTCTGGACACTGTAGCTTGTTAGGGTGAAAGTCTGACTTATTAGAAAGTCTGACTTCACTCAGATGCTCATGTCAAATTGTAAAATGTCCTAAATATAAAAAGGAGCCGGGTTGTTTTGCATATCCTTTTCTTCAAAGCACCGTGTCTGTGCTGACATGCAAATCGTCACCCAATGCTGAGACATTAGTTTCTGTCAGGATATGTTACGTATATGGGAAAGAACCTGACCACATCTACACAATACATCCAGTGATGTCCTAACTTTATTATAAGGCCTATATCTGCATGTCTGATAGTTTGGATGTTCAGGGGGATCTGAAGGTGCAGATAGACATAGTCATGAATAATCTGGGAAAACCCAGAACAAACATGTCGCATCAGACACTCAATTAGATTCTGTGAGGAGAGGTTGAGAGAAACATACTTATGCAATGAGCAAAGTCTGGACCCACCTAAATGGAAACTAACAGCTAAAGCTTATCCCCCCAACCCCTTCCAAAAACAACGTTCTGCTTGAAATCATTGTTTGAAAGCCCCGCCCCCACTTTAAGAACCACTTTCACCCAATCATGATTGGTCCAAATGAACCAGTGATGGAAAATGTTTCTCAAAATGTGTCCTCCCTACTGACCACTACCCTGGTCCTGGTGTCTCTGACAGGTGGAGTGCTCAGACTAGGGTTCATATTCACAAGACATCTCAGTGTAGGAGTGCTGTTCTAGGATCAGTTTGGCTTTTTATATCAAAATGAACAAGATCATAGATGACCAGCAAAGAGGACTGGCAACCCCTTAGAGCCTGGTTCCTCTAGGATTCTTCCTAGGTTCCTGCCTTTACTAGGGAGTTTTTCCTAGCCACCATGCCTCCTCATCTGTATTGCTTGCTGTTTGGGGTTTTAGTATGGGTTTCTGTATAGCTCTTTGTGACATCGGCTAATGTAAAAAGGGCATTATAAATACATTTGATTAAATTTGGTTGATTACATAGACGCTCGTTCTGTTCCTTCTTTGAACACACGACACAGTGGGATTACTGCAGTGCGTTTGTAGAACTCACCACACAGGAAACCCTGAATGACACCAACACAACACTATGGTGTGACCTCTGACCCTTAAACCCCTGCTCTCTGATCTCTCCTGCAATCTCACATCAGCCCTCCTTGTCCACATGAAAGCTGCCCTAATGACTCACCACCAGGGCTAATCTAGAGTTCCGGTGCCCCCCCCCCATACCTCTCCACCCCCTTCATCCCCCGTCAGCTCTCCACTTTGAAACTCCATCACCTCTCACCCCCTCATCTCCCCCTAACATTTAAACTGTAGCTGCACCATCCCACATTATTGGGACCCCATCACCTCTCCACCCCCTCACCTCTCCAACCCTTCACCTCTCCCTCATCTCTCCACTCCTTTATCTTCCCCTCACCTCTCCACCCCGCTCATCTCCCCCTGACCTCTCCACCTCATCCCCCTGGGGCGGCAGGGTGGCCTAGTGGTTAGAGCGTTGGACTAGTAACCGGAAGGTTGCAAATCCCCAAGCTGACATGGTACAAATCTGTCGTTCTGCCCCTGAACAGGCAGTTAACTCACTGTTCCTAGGTCGTCATTGAAAATAAGAATTTGTTCTCAACTGACTTGCTGGACTAAGATAAGTATATTCACAGAATTCGTAATGCGCCAAACAAACCTGAGTGAAATGATCTGTCCAACAACACAAGAGGTTCAGAATCAGTTCTTTACAGTCTCCTCCACAGTGGTAGAGAGATGAGGGGGTGGAACAATGGAGTATGGGGGGGGGGGGGGGGGTGGAACAATGGAGAATTGAGCTGCACCATCCCACATTATTGGGACAGTAGATCCCTAATATGTTACCGTAGTAGTAGCCCTTAGACTAGTCCTTCACTTACTGGTCCAGTGAACAGCAGCCACGCGCAGGGGATAACCATGACACCTGTGGATGCCAATCCTCGCCGCAGCCTAACCAAAGGCCAAACATCACACTGTGTCCGCCCCCCTGGCAGCTAAAGACATTTCGGTCATTACTTGCTCCTTTTGAAATATCATCAAACGTTTCCCCTGCTCATATTCCCAGCCCGCTATAAGCCTGATAGACAGGTACCCAGAGGGCCCGTGCGGCACTATTTTTATTTCAGGCCCTTTGATCGTTCCTAAAAATAGGTTGATCCGCTGACCTCTGGGCCCGCAGGGCCAATCAGCTCGTTTGGAGTACGACTTGACCCCCCCCCCCCCCCCAGACCCCTTTTGACGTCATTTTAGACAAAGCAGCACTTTATTATTAGAGGGAGGCTTCCCGACATTAATTGAATGGTCTGCTCCCATTCAGTTTGTGCACTATGTGTGTTATGTAAGTGGATTTACTCTTGTTATCGTCGACCTGTACCCTGGCCATGCAGGCCACAGTACTGTGTGTGTGTGTGTGTGTGTGTGCGTGCCAGTTTTCTGTACAGTGTATGTGCAGTGCCTAGGATAGAATCCATGCCTCCCGAAATAGCCCCAGTCCTCCACCTAATTGTACATCCCTCCTCCTTCTGCTCCCCTTTTTCCCTCCTCTGCTGCATGCCAAGGTCGCTGACCCCATCATCCACCTCACTGGTTCCGGAAGAGTCCTTTCCGCCCCCTGCGTCGTCCAAAACCCCAGCCAATAGGGAGGGCACAGCAGCAGCCCATCCCCGGCCCAGGCCTAACAGCAAAGCGCCAAAACCAGTTAGGAGTGATCCCAGGCCGCCCCAGCCCAAGTAGCTCAAACTGCCAGGTATGTTCTAATCAGAACCGCCCAGTGGGCCCAGTGGCTCCCTAACAAAGCCTGGCCTCAGGATGAGGGTCCTTCAGAGAGGCTCCGTCCGGGGCCCCTGGAACCCCCACTGTGTTTGTGTCACGGCCGTGGACACTGCAGGCAGAGCACACCATCTGGGTATTTACATTCAGTGCACACACGCTAGGGTTAGGGTACACCCTCTCTCCTCAACACTATGGTTAGGTACACCCTCTCTCCTCAACACTAGGGTTAGGGTACACCCTCTCCTCAACACTAGGGTTAGGGTTCTCTCCTCAACACTAGGGTACACCCTCTCTCCTCAACACTAGGGTTAGGGCACACCCTCTCTCCTCAACACTAGGGTTAGGGGGTACACCCTCTCTCCTCAACACTAGGGTTAGGGTACACCCTCTCTCCTCAACACTAGGGTTAGGGTACACCCTCTCTCCTCAACACTAGGGTTTGGGTACACCCTCTCTCCTCAACACTAGGGTTTGGGTACACCCTCACTTCTCAACACTAGGGTTAGGGTACACCCTCTCTCCTCAACACTAGGGTTAGGGTACACCCTCTCTCCTCAACACTAGGGTTAGGGTACACCCTCTCTCCTCAACACTAGGGTTAGGGTACACCCTCTCTCCTCAACACTAGGGTTAGGGCACACCCTCTCCTCAACACTAGGGTTAGGGCACACCCTCTCTCCTCAACACTAGGGTTAGGGCACACCCTCTCTCCTCAACACTAGGGTTAGGGTACACCCTCTCCTCTCCTCAACACTAGGGTTAGGGTACACCCTCTCTCCTCAACACTAGGGTTAGGGTACACCCTCTCCTCCTCACCCTCACTCCTCAACACTAGGGTTAGGGTACACCCTCTCCCTCAACACTAGGGTAGGGTACACCCTCTCTCCCTCAACACCTAGGGTAGGGTACACCCTCTCCTCAACACTAGGGGTAGGGTACACCCTCTCTCCTCAACAGTAGGGGTAGGGTACACCCTCTCTCCTCAACACTAGGGTTAGGGTACACCCTCTCTCCTCAACACTAGGGTTAGGGCACACCCTCTCTCCTCAACACTAGGGTTAGGGTACACCCTCTCTCCTCAACACTAGGGTTAGGGTACACCCTCACTCCTCAACACTAGGGTTAGGGCACACCCTCTCTCCTCAACCCTAGGGGTAGGGCACACCCTCTCTCCTCAACACTAGGGTTAGGGTACACCCTCTCTCCTCAACAGTAGGGGTAGGGTACACCCTCTCTCCTCAACAGTAGGGGTAGGGTACACCCTCTCTCCTCAACAGTAGGGGTAGGGTACACCCTCTCTCCTCAACAGTAGGGGTAGGGTACACCCTCTCTCCTCAACAGTAGGGGTAGGGTACACCCTCTCTCCTCAACAGTAGGGGGTAGGGTACACCCTCTCTCCTCAACAGTAGGGTTAACAGTAGGGGTAGGGTACACCCTCTCTCCTCAACAGTAGGGTTAGGGTACACCCTCTCTCCTCAACAGTAGGGGTAGGGTACACCCTCTCTCCTCAACAGTAGGGTTAGGGTACACCCTCTCTCCTCAACAGTAGGGTTAGGGTACACCCTCTCTCCTCAACAGTAGGGGTAGGGTACACCTCTCCCTCAACACTAGGGTTAGGGTACACCCTCTCTCCTCAACACTAGGGGTAGGGTACACCCTCTCTCCTCAACAGTAGGGGTAGGGTACACCCTCTCTCCTCAACCCTAGGGGTAGGGTACACCCTCTCTCCTCAACACTAGGGGTAGGGTACACCCTCTCTCCTCAACACTAGGGTTAGGGTACACCCTCTCTCCTCAACAGTAGGGGTAGGGTACACCCTCTCTCCTCAACAGTAGGGGTAGGGTACACCCTCTCTCCTCAACAGTAGGGTTAGGGTACACCCTCTCTCCTCAACAGTAGGGGTAGGGTACACCCTCTCTCCTCAACAGTAGGGGTAGGGCAACAGTAGGGGTAGGGTACACCCTCTCTCCTCAACACTAGGGTTAGGGTACACCCTCTCTCCTCAACAGTAGGGGTAGGGTACACCCTCTCTCCTCAACAGTAGGGGTAGGGTACACCCTCTCTCCTCAACAGTAGGGGTAGGGTACACCCTCTCTCCTCAACAGTAGGGGTAGGGTACACCCTCTCTCCTCAACAGTAGGGGTAGGGTACACCCTCTCTCCTCAACAGTAGGGGTAGGGTACACCCTCTCTCCACAACACTAGGGTTAGGGTACACCCTCTCTCCTCGAGACATACAAGCTAGGTTATGTTAGGGCCATACACAAACATACACACACGTCCATGCGACTGTGTACAGTGTGTATGAAGTGTACCCGTTTGTTATACAGTGTTCATGTTTGTGAGTAGCATATGTGTTTGTAAGTCTTCATGATTTGTGATTGACTGTTAGCATGTATTGCTAGTGTTTATGAAAATCCTACACACTATGAATGACCTATCAGATAGTGTTAATATTTTGAAATGGAAAAATACTCCATGTTTTATGTGCCTCCTAAACTGTATGTGGTACATCCAGTGGTTCAGCTACAGTGCTGTTACAGCAGGCCAAACAGCCTGAGACAGAATCCTACAGGGTGTAGAACTGTAGCTCAAACTTATAGTCTGGGCCTGAGAAGAAAATAGTTGGAGGAGTGAAGACAGAATATTGGGAGGCTGAGTCATCGTGGGCTCAAATAGAACGATGGAAACCAGGGGGGGGGGGGGGGGTACAAGCTGACATGATCCTGACGTACCCTCAAAGGGACAATAAAGTGATGCTGACGTCCAGACTCACTCCACCCTAAAAAAGCTACATCAGCCAAGGCCCAACTCCATCACCCACTGTCACCACCACAATTATCACCAACGACACCTGTCGTTGATAGTCTTAGATTTGTGCATGCTGGCATAGGGTGTTACCATTATTCTCTCAATGTGTTTTTATTTGCTGTTGTTTACAGAAAATGAGTGTTACTATCAAAGTGTGTGTGTGTGTGTGTGTGTCAATCCTTGGTTACAGTGAAGATTCTGTTTTGTTTGTTTCCTTTCAGGTAATTAAAAAAAAAAAAAACTTTTTTATTTATTTTAATTTTACCTTTATTTAACCAGGCAAGTCAGTTAAGAACACATTCTTATTTTCAATGACGGCCTGGGAACAGTGGGTTAACTGCCTGTTCAGGGGCAGAACGACAGATTTGTACCTTATCAGCTCGGGGGTTTGAACTTGCAACCTTCCAACGCTCTAACCACTAGGCTACCCTGCCGCCCCAGACAAGAGACAAGAGACAAGAGACAAGAGAAGACTAGTAGTCCAAGCATTAGAGTACATCACAAAGAATATGAAGGAGACAACCTTAACTCAGAACCAGCATCACACATCAGAAGAACTTTCCAAGTTTCTCATTACTGACCTCAACCCTTTTAACAGTCAGAATGACTACCTTAATGATATGAAGGACAACATATTGTAGTGACCTCCACCATTGTAATTTCTGACTCTGTTGAAACAATATCATCCTACCTTAATGAATGACATCAACCCTTCCTTAATGAATTACATCAACCCTTCCTTAATGAATGACATCAACCCTTCCTTACTGAATGACATCAACCCTTCCTTACTGAATGACATCAACCCTTCCTTAATGAATTACATCAACCCTTCCTTAATGAATGACATCAACCCTACCTTACTGAATGACATCAACCCTACCTTACTGAATGACATCAACCCTACCTTACTGAATGACATCAACCCTACCTTACTGAATGACATCAACCCTACCTTACTGAATGACATCAACCCTACCTTACTGAATTACATCAACCCTACCTTACTGAATGACATCAACCCTACCTTACTGAATGACATCAACCCTACCTTACTGAATTACATCAAACCTTCCTTAATGAATTACATCAACCCTTCCTTAATGAATGACATCAACAGTACCTTAATGAATGACATCAACCCTACCTTATTGAATGACATCAACCCTACTTTAATGAATCACATCAACAGTACCTTAATGGATGACATCAACCCTACCTTACTGAATGACATACTACCTACCTTACTGAACGACATCAACCCTACCTTACTGAATGACATCAACAGTACCTAAATGAATAATATCAAACATACCTTAATGAATGACATCAACAGTACCTTAATGAATGACATCCACAGTACCTTAATGAATGACATCAACAGTGCCTTAATGATTAATGAATGACATCAACAGTACCTTAATGAATGACATCAACCATACCTAAATGAATGACATCAACCTTAACTTACTGAATGACATCTACAGTACCTTAATGAATGACATCAACAGTACCTTAATGAATGACATCAAATGACATCAAACCCTACCTTAATGAATGACATCAACAGTTAATGAATGACATCAACAGAATGACATCAACAGTACCTTAATGAATGACATCAACAGTACCTTAATGAATGACATCAACCCTACCTTAATGAATGACATCAACAGTACCTTAATGAATGACATCAACCCTACCTTAATGAATGACATCAACAGTACCTTAATGAATGACATCAACAGTACCTTAATGAATGACATCAACAGTACCTTAATGAATGACATCAACAGTACCTTAATGAATGACATCAACAGTACCTTAATGAATGACATCAACCATACCTAAATGAATGACATCAACCTTACCTTACTGAATGACATCTACAGTACCTTAATGAATGACATCAACAGTACCTTAATGAATGACATCAACAGTACCTTAATGAATGACATCAACCCTACCTTAATGAATGACATCAACAGTACCTTAATGAATGACATCAACAGTACCTTAATGAATGACATCAACAGTACCTTAATGAATGACATCAACCCTACCTTAATGAATGACATCAACAGTACCTTAATGAATGACATCAACCCTACCTTAATGAATGACATCAACAGTACCTTAATGAATGACATCAACAGTACCTTAATGAATGACATCAACAGTACCTTAATGAATGACATCAACCCTACCTTAATGAATGACATCAACAGTACCTTAATGAATGACATCAACAGTACCTTAATGAATGACATCAACAGTACCTTAATGAATGACATCAACAGTACCTTAATGAATGACATACTACCTACCTTACTGAATGACATCAACAGTAACTTAATGAATGATATCAACAGTACCTTAATGAATGACATCAACCCTTCCTTACTGAATGACATCAACAGTACCTTAATGAATGATATCGAGCCTACCTTGCTGAATGACATCAACCCTACCTTAATGAATGACACTGCGTCTCAATGCAAGAGGTGTCACTGCAGTACCTGATTTGAATTCAGGCTGCATCACATCCGGCCATGATTGGGAGTCACATAGGGCACAATTGGCCCAGCGTCGCCTGGGTTCGGCCAGGGTAGGCTGTCATTGTAAATAAGAATTTGTTCTTAACTCACTTGCCTAGTTAAATAAAGGTTAAATAAAACATTTAAAAAATAACTTAATAAATGACATCAACCCTACCTTAATGATACAAAGGACAACATATTGTAGCAACCTCATCCCAATGCCTAACAACCTCATCAAGAGGCTCGGATATCTTGGCGTGACAGTTGAGTTGACAGTTGCTGAACCTGGGTTTGTATCTTGGTCGGGCTACCCCCACATTCGCTATAATATTTATTTTGTTATTATCATAGATATTGGATTTTGAGTACATTATTCTGGAAAAAGCTTATTGAAATTCCCGTCTTTAAAGGCCCCTCTTGGGCCGGAGAAGAGGCCCTCAAACATAGCAGTCTGACGTTATCTCACTTAATATATATCTCTCTCTGTCTCTCTTTCGCTACTTGTTTCTGTAGAGAACAGAGCTCGAGGAGAGGCCAGGCATGGCTACTGCTGCTTCCATAACGTCAGTACAGCTCATGACGACCACCATCACACTAATAGCCACAGCCACGAGCAGGGCCTTTATCCCACGTGTGTCCAAGAGCAGTCATCGGGATTGGAGACGGATCCGTGTGTGTCTCCTGGTAAAAGCCTCCTTGCTCCGGAGCTTCTCCAATGCGCCTGGAATGGACTGTGTCTCAAATGGCACCACCTTATTCCCTACGTAGTGCACTACTTTTGACTAGGGCCCAGTAGTGCACTGTGGAGGAAAGGGTGCCATTTGGGATACAGACATGGGCTGTCGACACTCCCTAGCCTTTAATGTACGATCTTGAAAACCTTCAACTCATTACTCTCTTCCACGATCCTCCCCAGTCTCGTCCTAACTGCTTTCAGATGTTTAGTAATGCTGCCTTCAGATGTCATTAGTTCCACTAAGATGCAGAAGGAGAAAAGTGGTTGGGTAGCGCCACTACTTCACTACCATTACAGAGATCTTCCAAGAACACTTCAGTGGAGATTTGCAATAGTACTCAGTATTGGAGTTTGACTACAGTTAATGTTTATGCATCTCAAACATCTCTGGACAGTAGGCACAATCATTATATCAAAGGGAACTGTAAAGTTAACTGTCTCTGTGGAATCATGTCTTCTCATATAATACCACACATTGTGAATTGACATCTTTATGATTAGTTACAGTATCTTTGTGGCAATTGTAATGCAATACTTTACTTTACAGTTACTTACACATTAGGAAACTAAAGCAATAGTTTGACATATGCAGTGCATTGGGAAAGTACTCAGATCCCTTGACTTTTCCCGCATTTTGTTACGTTACAGCCTTATTCCGAGTGGCTACAGAGTTACTCCCAGCGTCTGCCGACGTAACTCCCTGGACCCTATGATCACTTGGCTACATAGCGGATGCCTGCTGGACTGCTCATTAATCACGGTACTCTATTTGGTTTATTCTTTGTTTATCTGTCGGTCCCAGCCTCGAACTCAGGTCCTGTGTGTAGTTAACTGACTCTCTCTGCCCATTGATCACCATTTTACCTGTTGTTGTTGTCTTAACTGATTAGCTGTTGTCTTACCCATTGTCTTAGCTAGCTCTCCCAATCAACACCTGTGATTGCCTTATGCCTCGCTTCATGTCTCTCAAATGTCAATATGCCTTGAATACTGTGGTTTAAGATAGTTATCATTGCTTTAGTTTACTGCGGAGCCCCTAGTCCCACTCAACATGCCCCAGATACCTCCTTTGTCCCACCTCCCACACATGCGGTGACCTCACCCAGCTTGACTAGTGCATCCAGAGATGCAATCTCTCTTATCGTCACTCAATGCCTGGGCTTACCTCCACTCTACCCACACCCCTGTCTGTACATTAAGCCCTGAATCTATCCTACCACGCCCAGAAATCTATTCCTTTTATTCTCTGTCCCCAATGCACTAGATGACCAGTTTTGATAGCCTTTAGCCGTACCCTCCTCCTTTGTTCCTCGGATGATGTGGAGGTAAACCCAGACCCTGCGTGTCCCCATGCACTCTCATTTGTTGACTTCTGTAACCCAAAAAGCCTTGGCTTCATGCATGTTAACATCAGAAGCCTCCTCCCTAAGTTTGTTTTACTCACTGCTTTAGCACACTCCTCCGACCCTGATGTCCATTCCGTGTCTGAATCCTGGCTTAGGAAGGCCACCAAAAATGACAAATACAACATTTTCCGTCAAGATAGAACTGCCAAAGGGGGAGGAGTTAGCCTGCACAGTTCTGTGATGCTTTCCAGGTCTGTGCCCAAACAGTTCTGTGATGCTTTCCAGGTCTATGCCCAAACAGTTCTGTGATGCTTTTCAGGTCTGTGCCCAAACAGTTCTGTGATGCTTTCCAGGTCTGTGCCCAAACAGTTCTGTGATGCTTTCCAGGTCTGTGCCCAAACAGTTCTGTGATGCTTTCCAGGTCTATGCCCAAACAGTTCTGTGATGCTTTCCAGGTCTGTGCCCAAACAGTTCTGTGATGCTTTCCAGGTCTGTGCCCAAACAGTTCTGTGATGCTTTCCCAGGTCTGTGCCCAAACAGTTCTGGGATGCTTTCCAGGTCTGTGCCCAAACAGTTCTGTGATGCTTTCCAGGTCTGTGCCCAAACAGTTCTGTGATGCTTTCCAGGTCTGTGCCCAAACAGTTCTGTGATGCCCAAAACAGTTCTGTGATGCTTTCCAGGTCTGTGCCCAAACAGTTCTGTGATGCTTTCCAGGTCTATGCCCAAACAGTTCTGTGATGCTTTCCAGGTCTGTGCCCAAACAGTTCTGTGATGCTTTCCAGGTCTATGCCCAAACAGTTCTGTGATGCTTTCCAGGTCTGTGCCCAAACAGTTCTGTGATGCTTTCCAGGTCTGTGCCCAAACAGTTCTGTGATGCTTTCCAGGTCTGTGCCCAAACAGTTCTGTGATGCTTTCCAGGTCTGTGCCCAAACAGTTTGAAATAAAGAATTCATCTCTCCTGAAATAAGTCTGTCACTGTTTCCGCCTGTTATCGACCCCCCTCAGCTCCCTGCTGTGCCCTGGACACCATATGTGAATTGATCGCCCCCCATCTATCTTCAGAGTTCGTTCTGTTAGGTGACCTAAACTGGGATATGCTAAATACCTCGGCAGTCCTACAATCTAAGCTAGATGACCTCAATCTCACACAAATTATCAAGGAACACACCAGATACAACCCTAAATCCGTAAACATGGGCACCCTCATAGATATTATCCTGACCAACTTGCCTTCCAAATACACCTTCGCTGTTTTCAATTAGGATCTCAGCGATCACTGCCTCATTGCCTGCATCTGCTATGGGTCCACGGTCAAACGACGACCCCTCATCACTGTCAAACGCTCCCTAAAACACTTCTGCGAGCAGGCCTTTCTAATCGACTTGGCCCAGGTATCGTGGAAGGATATTGACCTCATCCCATCAGTCGAGGATGCCTGGTCGTTCTTTAAATGTAATTTCCTTACCATCTTAAATAAGCATGCCCCTTTCAAAAAATGTAGAACTAAGAACAGATACAGCCCTTGGTTCACTCCAGACCTGACTTTACTCTACCAGCACAAAAACATCCTGTGGCGGACTACACTCGCATCGAATAGTCCCAGCGATATGCAACTTTTCAGGGAAGTTAGGAACCAATACACACAGTCAGTCAGGAAAGCAAAGGCTAGCTTTTTCAAACAGAAATTTGCAACTTGTAGCTCTACTTCCAAAACATTTTGGGACACTGTAAAGTCCATGGAGAATGAGAGCACCTCATCCCAGCTGCCCACTGCACTGAGGCTAGGAAACACTGTCACCACCAAAAAATCCACGATAATTTCAATAAGCATTTATTTACGGCTGGCCATGCTTTCCTCCTGGCTAGCCCAAAAAAGGCCAACAACTCGGCAGCCCCGCAGCTACCTGTCCAAGCCTCCCCAGCTTCTCCTAAACCCATGAAACCCAGAAACCCATGTTCTGAAAGAGCTACAAAACCTGGACCCGTACAAATCAGCTGGGCTAGACAATATGGACCCTCTTTTCTAAAATGATCTGCCGCCATTGTTGCATCTACTATTACCTGTTCGTTCAACCTCTTTCGTATCGCCCGAGATCCCTAAAGATTGGAAAGCAATGCCTCATCCCCCTCTTCAAAGGGGGTGACACTCAGACCCAAACTGTTACAGAACTATATCCATCCTGCCCTGCCTTTCTAAAGTCTTCGAAAGCCAAGTTAATAAACAGATCACTGACCATTTCAAATCCCACCATACCTTCTCACTGTGCAATCCGGTTTCGAGCTGGTCACGGGGCACCTCAGCCACGCTCAGGTACTAAACAATATCATAACCGCCACCGATAAAAGACAGTACTGTGCAGCCGACTTCATCGACCTGGCCAAGGCTTTCGACTTTGTAAATCACCGTATTCTTATCGGCAGACTCAATAGCCTTGGTTTCTAAAATGACTGCCTCGCCTGGTTCACCAGCTACTTCTCAGACAGAGTTCAGTGTGTCGAATCGGAGGGCCTGTGGCCCAGACCTCTGGCAGTCCCTATGGGGGTACCACAGGGTTCAATTATCGGGCCGACTCTTTTCTCTGTATATATCAACGATGTCGCTCTTGCTGCGGGTGATTTCCCTGATCCACCTCTACGCAGACAACACCATTCTGTATACATCTGGCCCTTCTTTGGACACTGTGTTAAAAACTTATTCAGGATAGGGGGCAGTATTCGGAAGTTTGGGTGACTGAGGTGCCCAAAGTAAACTGCCTGTTAGTCAAGCCCAGAAGCTAGGATATGCATATAATGGTATTGGATAGAAAACACTCTGAAGTTTCTGAAACGGTTAACATAATGTCTGTGAGTATAACAGAACTGATATGGCCGGTGTAAACCCGGGGAGAATCCATCTGGAATCTTTTTTTTGAGCTGTATGCCCATTAAAATGCTTGTTTATGGAAAAGGAATACCTCCAGAATTGCAGTTCCTAGGGCTTCCACTAGATGTCAACAGTCTTTAGAAAGACCTTTAGCTTTTTATTTTCTTTAAATGAGCTAGAATTTGTAGTTTTTCTATGTGGCTTTCTATTTTGACTAGTCTTGTGGCGTGCGTGGATGAGGGCGCGCTTTCTTTCGCTATTTATCTCCGGTAATGAACATACTATTCTCCGTCTTAAATTTGATCGTTTATTTACATATTAGAGTACTTGAGGATTGATTAGAAACGTTGTTTGACTTGTTTGGATGAAGTTTATTGGGGGAACTTTTGGGATTCCTTTGTATGCATTTTGAACGAAGGGAACATGTGGATTACTGAATCAAGCGCACCTTACTTTTTGGGATATAAAGAAGGACTTTATCGAACAAAAATGACCATTTGTTATGTAGCTGGGACCTTGGATTGCAAACAGAGGAAGATCTTCAAAGGTAAGTGATTTATTTTATTGTTATTTCTGACACCTCTGCTTGTTTGGAAAATGTTTTCAATGCTTTTTGCATGGGACTCTGTCCTCAGATAATCGCATGGTGTGCTTTTGCCGTAGAACCTTTTTGAAATCTGACAAAACGGCTGGATTAACAAGAAGTTAAGCTTTTAAACAATGTTAGACACTGATATTTTCATGAATGTTTAAAATTACGATTTTTGTATTTTAAATTTCCTTAGCGCCCCACCTATCCCAAAAAAGGTTTTAACAAACATCCAAACGAGCTTCAATGCCATACAACACTCCTTCCGTGGCCTCCAACTCCTCTTAAACGCTAGTAAAACTCAATGTATGCTTTTCAACCGTTCGCCACCCGCACCCAACCCCCCGACTAGCATCACCAATCTGATGGTTCTGACTTAATTAATATGTGGACAACTACAAATACCTAGGTGTCTGGCTAGACTGTATACTCTTTCCAGACTCATATTAAACATCTCCAATCCAAAATTAAATCTAGAATCGTCATCCTATTTCACAACAAAGCCTCCCCTTTACTCACACCACCAAACATACCCTCGTAAAACTTACTATCCTACTGATCCTCGACTTCGGCGATGTCATTTACAAAATAGCCTCCAACACCCTACTCAGCAAACTGGATGCAGTCTATCACAGTGCCCTCCGCTTTGTCACCAAAACTCCATATACCACCCACCACTGCGACCTGTATGTTCTCGTCCAGCTGGCCCTCGCATATTCATCACCAGACCCACTGGCTCCAGGTCATCTATAAGTCTTTGCGAGGTAAAGCTCTGCCTTATCTCACCTCACTGGTCATGAT
>NC_088225.1:27937487-27941763 GCF_036934945.1 Oncorhynchus masou masou | reverse complement strand
TCCTGGCGTCGTGAGGAGTTTGTTCCACCATTGGGGGGCCAGAGCAGCGAACAGTTTTGACTGGGCTGAGCGGGAACTGTACTTCCTCAGTGGTAGGGAGGCGAGCAGGCCAGAGGTGGATGAGAACGCAGTGCCCTTGTTTGGGTGTAGGGCCTGATCAGAGCCTGGAGGTACTGCGGTGCCGTTCCCCTCCACAGCTCCGTAGGCAAGCACCATGGTCTTGTAGCGGATGCGAGCTTCAACTGGAAGCCAGTGGAGAGAGGCGGAGGAGCGGGGTGACAGTGAGAGAACTTGGGAAGGTTGAACACCAGACGGGCTGCGGCGTTCTGGATGAGTTGTAGGGGTTTAATGGCACAGGCAGGGAGCCCAGCCAACAGCGAGTTGCAGTAATCCAGACGGGAGATGACAAGTGCCTGGATTAGGACCTGCGCCGCTTCCTGTGTGAGGCAGGGTCGTACTCTGCGGATGTTGTAGAGCATGAACCTACAGGAACGGGCCACCGCCATGATGTTGGTTGAGAACGACAGGGTGTTGTCCAGGATCACGCCAAGGTTCTTAGCGCTCTGGGAGGAGGACACAATGGAGTTGTCAACCGTGATGGCGAGATCATGGAGCGGGCAGTCCTTCCCGGGAGGAAGAGCAGCTCCGTCTTGCCGAGGTTCAGCTTGAGGTGGTGATCCGTCATCCACACTGATATGTCTGCCAGACATGCAGAGATGCGATTCGCCACCTGGTCATCAGAAGGGGGAAAGGAGAAGATTAATTGTGTGTCGTCTGCATAGCAATGATAGGAGAGACCATGTGAGGACAGCAAGCAGGCCAAGTGACTTGGTGTATAGAGCGAGAATAGGAGAGGGCCTAGAACAGACACATGGGGATTGCACCAGTGGTGAAGCGCGTGGCGAAGTGGGTTGCACCACCTGGTAGGAGCGACCTGTCAGACAGGACCACAATCCAAGCGTGGGCCGCACCGGAGATGCCCAGCTCGGAGAGGGTGGAGAGGAGGATCTGATGGTTCACAGTATCGAAGGCAGCCGATAGGTCTAGAAGGATGAGAGCAGAGGAGAGAGTTAGCTTTAGCAGTGGGAGCGCCTCCGTGATACAGAGAAGAGCAGTCTCAGTTGGATGTTAGTCTTGAAACCTGACTGATTTGGATCAAGAAGGTCATTCTGAGAGATATGGTGGAGAGCTGGCCAAGGACGAGCACGTTCAAGAGTTTGGAGAGAAAATAAAGAGGGATACTGGTCTGTAGTTGTTGAAATCGGAGGGATCGAGTGTAGGTTTTTCTGGAAGGGTGCAACTCTCATCTCTTGAAGACGGAAGGGAGCCAGCGGTCGGGATGAGTTGATGAGCGAGGTGTGGTAAAGGGGAGAAGTCTCACGGAAATGGTCTGGAGGAAGAGAGGAGGGGATAGGGTCAAGCGGGCAGGTTGTTGGGCGACGGCCGTCACAAGAAGCGAGATTTCATCTGGAGAGAGGGGAGGAAGAGGTCAGAGCACAGGGTAGGGCAGTGTGAGCAGAACCAGCGGTGTCGTTTGAGCCTAGTGTCTAAAGGGAGTGGGTAGATAACACTGGTCCAGAGCAGCCTAGTGTCTAAAGGGGAGTGGGTAGATAACACTGGTCCAGAGCAGCCTAGTGTCTAAAGGGGAGTGGGTAGATAACACTGGTCCAGAGCAGCCTAGTGTCTAAAGGGGAGTGGGTAGATAACACTGGTCCAGAGCAGCCTAGTGTCTAAAGGGAGTGGGTAGATAACACTGGTCCAGAGCAGCCTAGTGTCTAAAGGGGAGTGGGTAGATAACACTGGTCCAGAGCAGCCTAGTGTCTAAAGGGGAGTGGGTAGATAACACTGGTCCAGAGCAGCCTAGTGTCTAAAGGGGAGTGGGTAGATAACACTGGTCCAGAGCAGCCTAGTGTCTAAAGGGGAGTGGGTAGATAACACTGGTCCAGAGCAGCCTAGTGTCTAAAGGGAGTGGGTAGATAACACTGGTCCAGAGCAGCCTAGTGTCTAAAGGGGAGTGGGTAGATAACACTGGTCCAGAGCAGCCTAGTGTCTAAAGGGGAGTGGGTAGATAACACTGGTCCAGAGCAGCCTAGTGTCTAAAGGGGAGTGGGTAGATAACACTGGTCCAGAGCAGCCTAGTGTCTAAAGGGGAGTGGGTAGATAACACTGGTCCAGAGCAGCCTAGTGTCTAAAGGGGAGTGGGTAGATAACACTGGTCCAGAGCAGCCTAGTGTCTAAAGGGGAGTGGGTAGATAACACTGGTCCAGAGCAGCCTAGTGTCTAAAGGGGAGTGGGTAGATAACACTGGTCCAGAGCAGCCTAGTGTCTAAAGGGGGGTGGGTAGATAACACTGGTCCAGAGCAGCCTAGTGTCTAAAGGGGAGTGGGTAGATAACACTGGTCCAGAGCAGCCTAGTGTCTAAAGGGGAGTGGGTAGATAACACTGGTCCAGAGCAGCCTAGTGTCTAAAGGGGAGTGGGTAGATAACACTGGTCCAGAGCAGCCTAGTGTCTAAAGGGGAGTGGGTAGATAACACTGGTCCAGAGCAGCCTAGTGTCTAAAGGGGGGTGGGTAGATAACACTGGTCCAGAGCAGCCTAGTGTCTAAAGGGGGTGGGTAGATAACACTGGTCCAGAGCAGCCTAGTGTCTAAAGGGGATTGGGTGGATAACACTGGTCCAGAGCAGCCTAGTGTCTAAAGGGGAGTGGGTAGATAACACTGGTCCAGAGCAGCCTAGTGTCTAAAGGGGGGTGGGTGGATAACACTGATCCAGCGCGGGAGTGATCAGGCATGGTGACAGAGAGTGGGAGTGATCAGAGGCATGGTGACAGAGAGTGGGAGTGATCAGGCATGGTGACAGAGAGTGGGAGTGATCAGGCACGGTGACAGAGAGTGGGAGTGATCAGGCATGGTGACAGAGAGTAGGAGTGATCAGGCATGGTGACAGAGAGTGGGAGTGATCAGGCATGGTGACAGAGAGTAGGAGTGATCAGGCATGGTGACAGAGAGTGGGAGTGATCAGGCATGGTGACAGAACAATGGAAATGCACATTTGTTGTGTATTTGAGTTTTAAAAAGGCTTCTAAAGTTTGTCATTTCCACTTTGAAATTTCCGATTTGATTTGCCGTAAAGAAAAACGTATAAATCCCTACAAAAATGTCAATGAATTATAATCCACATAGTAATTCACATATCCTGTTGCTGCAGGATTATTGTCCTGCTTTAGCAAACTGGCTCAAATTAAGATCCTACATCTGTACAGCACGTATAGATCTGGAGCCAACTAGCTTGGCTTTGATATTCATTTGATATTATTGTTTATTCTGAATGTCTGTTGAGAGAGACTAGGTCCCCCGTCCCACCTTGGTATGATCCACACCAGACATAACTCATTCAAATGATAGTTTACTCCAATAGCATTTCATGATGGGTCTAATATTGAATCAAAAACAAGTAGTTTACCCCGAGTGGAAAAGAGTGGGATATGACTAGTTTGACGCCGTAAAAACGAAGCCATTAGGTTTTATTGTGGGACTTTTTCAATTCTCACTCTTTTCACCCTTTAATCCTGACAGCTCCTCCTTCCCTTTCTCCTTCCTTTCTTTCTTTCTTTCTTTCTTTCTTTCTTTCTTTCTTTCTTTCTTTCTTTCTTTCTTTCTTTCTTCCCTCCCTCCCTCCCTCCCCCTCTCCCTCCCTCCCTTGCTTCCTTTCACATGTTAGCGTGGTGCGGTGGCGGTAATGTGGTGACGCCCCAGCTTGGCTGCTTGGCGAGCAAACTCCAGACCCTGTGATTGCATGCAGGAGTCGGAGGATTGCATCACTGCCTGAGTGCCTGTGGGGAGAGGTCACGGGAGCCGACTGACAGAGAGGGAAAGAGAGGAGGGGACAAGACGGAGTTGGAGACGGGAGAGAGTGAATGGATGGATGGAGAGTGTGAGAGAGAGAGAGAGAGAGAGAGAGAGAGAGAGAGAGAGAGAGAGAGAGAGAGAGAGAGAGAGAGAAAAGGTTTGGGATGGACAGTGTCTGGGAAAGGTATTGAGAGAAAAATGAAGAGAAAAGGAGGGGGTTAAGGAGAAATAGAAAGGAAGAACAGACAATAACTGAAAGAGAGAGGAATGGCTCCCTGGGAGTGGAGATAGAGAGAGGAAAGGCTCCCAGGGAGTGGAGATAGAGAGAGGAATGGCTCCCTGGGAGTGGAGATAGAGAGAGGAATGGCTCCCAGGGAGTGGAGATAGAGAGAGGAATGGCTCCCTGGGAGTGGAGATAGAGAGAGGAA
>NC_088225.1:27931729-27936987 GCF_036934945.1 Oncorhynchus masou masou | reverse complement strand
TGTAACTCTGTGTTGTTGTTTGTGTCAGCTCTGGTCCAGAGCAGCCTAGTGTATAAAGGGAGGGCTAGAAAACACTGGGTCCAGAGCAGCTTAGTGTCTAAAGGATTGGGTGATAAATACTGTCCAGAGCAGCCCAGTGTCTATAAAGGGGATTGGGCAGATAACACTGGTCCAGAGCAGCCTAGTGTCTAAAGGAGGAGGGGTCCAGAGCAGCCCAGTAGATAACACTGGTCCAGAGCAGCCTAGTGTCTAAAGGGGAGGGGCAGACAACACTGGTCCAGAGCAGCCTAGTGTCTAAAGGGGAGTGGGTAGATAACACTGGTCCAGAGCAGCCTAGTGTCTAAAGGGAGATGGGTAGATAACACTGGTCCAGAGCAGCCTAGTGTCTAAAAGGGGAGTGGGTAGATAACACTGGTCCAGAGCAGCCTAGTGTCTAAAGGGGATTGGGTAGATAACACTGGTCCAGAGCAGCCTAGTGTCTAAAGGGGGTGGGTAGATAACACTGGTCCAGAGCAGCCTAGTGTCTAAAGGGATTGGGTGGATAACACTGGTCCAGAGCAGCCTAGTGTCTAAAGGGGAGTGGGTAGATAACACTGGTCCAGAGCAGCCTAGTGTCTAAAGGGGGTGGCTAGGACAACACTGGTCCAGAGCAGCCTAGTGTCTAAAGGGGGTGGGTAGATAACACTGGTCCAGAGCAGCCTAGTGTCTAAAGGAGTGGGATGGAGACACTGGTCCAGAGCAGCCTAGTGTCTAAAGGGGAGTGGCTAGATAACACTGGTCCAGAGCAGCCTAGTGTCTAAAGGATTGGGTAGATAACACTGGTCCAGAGCAGCCTTAGTGTCTAAAGGGGGAGGGGTGGATAACACTGGTCCAGAGCAGCCTAGTGTCTAAAGGGGGAGTGGGTAGATAACACTGGTCCAGAGCAGCCTAGTGTCTAAAGGGGAGGCTAGATAACACTGGTCCAAGCAGCCTAGTGTCTAAAGGGGAGTGGGGTAGATAACACTGGTCCAGAGCAGCCTAGTGTCTAAAGGGAGGGTAGATAACATCAGTCCAGAGCAGCCTAGTGTCTAAAGGGGAGTGGGTAGATAACACTGGTCCAGAGCACGCCTAGTGTCTAAAGGGGGTGGGTAGATAACACTGGTCCAGAGCAGCCTAGTGTCTAAAGGGGAGTGGGTAGATAACACTGGTCCAGAGCAGCCTAGTGTCTAAAGGGGGGTGGGTAGACAACACTGGTCCAGAGCAGCCTAGTGTCTAAAGGATTGGCTAGATAACACTGGTCCAGTATGTTAGCCTAGTGTCTAAAGGGGAGTGGGTAGATAACACTGGTCCAGAGCAGCCTAGTGTCTAAAGGGGAGATAACACTGGTCCAGAGCAGCCTAGTGTCTAAAGGGGAGTGGGTAGATAACACTGGTCCAGAGCAGCCTAGTGTCTAAAGGGAGTAGATAACACTGGTCCAGAGCAGCCTAGTGTCTAAAGGGGAGTGGGTAGATAACACTGGTCCAGAGCAGCCTAGTGTCTAAAGGGGAGTGGGTAGATAACACTGGTCCAGAGCAGCCTAGTGTCTAAAGGGAGGGCTGGGTCCAGAGCAGCCTAGTGTCTAAAGGGGAGTGGGTAGATAACACTGGTCCAGAGCAGCCTAGTGTCTAAAGGGGAGTGGGTAGATAACACTGGTCCAGAGCAGCCTAGTGTCTAAAGGGGAGTGGTCCAGTAGATAACACTGGTCCAGAGCAGCCTAGTGTCTAAAGGGGGTGGGTAGACAACACTGGTCCAGAGCAGCCTAGTGTCTAAAGGGGTGGGTAGATAACACTGGTCCAGAGCAGCCTAGTGTCTAAAGGGGAGTGGGTAGATAACACTGGTCCAGAGCAGCCTAGTGTCTAAAGGGGAGTGGGTAGATAACACTGGTCCAGAGCAGCCTAGTGTCTAAAGGGGAGTGGGTAGATAACACTGGTCCAGAGCAGCCTAGTGTCTAAAGGGGGAGTGGGTAGATAACACTGGTCCAGAGCAGCCTAGTGTCTAAAGGGGAGTGGGTAGATAACACTGGTCCAGAGCAGCCTAGTGTCTAAAGGGGAGTGGGTAGATAACACTGGTCCAGAGCAGCCTAGTGTCTAAAGGGGAGTGGGTAGATAACACTGGTCCAGAGCAGCCTAGTGTCTAAAGGGAGGTGGGGAGCAGCCTAGATAACACTGGTCCAGAGCAGCCTAGTGTCTAAAGGGGAGTGGGTAGATAACACTGGTCCAGAGCAGCCTAGTGTCTAAAGGGGTGGGTAGATAACACTGGTCCAGAGCAGCCCAGTGTCTAAAGGGGAGTGGGTAGATAACACTGGTCCAGAGCAGCCTAGTGTCTAAAGGGGAGTGGGTAGATAACACTGGTCCAGAGCAGCCTAGTGTCTAAAGGGGAGTGGGTAGATAACACTGGTCCAGAGCAGCCTAGTGTCTAAAGGGGAGTGGGTAGATAACACTGGTCCAGAGCAGCCTAGTGTCTAAAGGGGGAGTGGGTAGATAACACTGGTCCAGAGCAGCCTAGTGTCTAAAGGGGGTGGGTAGATAACACTGGTCCAGAGCAGCCTAGTGTCTAAAGGGGAGTGGGTAGATAACACTGGTCCAGAGCAGCCTAGTGTCTAAAGGGAGTGGGTAGATAACACTGGTCCAGAGCAGCCTAGTGTCTAAAGGGAGGGGTAGATAACACTGGTCCAGAGCAGCCTAGTGTCTAAAGGGGGTGGGTAGATAACACTGGTCCAGAGCAGCCTAGTGTCTAAAGGGGGTCCAGAGCAGCCTAGTGTCTAAAGGGGATTGGGTAGATAACACTGGTCCAGAGCAGCCTAGTGTCTAAAGGGGGTGGGTAGATAGTGTCACTGGTCCAGAGCAGCCTATTGCCTAAAGGGGGTGGGTAGAAACACTGGTCCAGAGCAGCCTAGTGTCTAAAGGGGTGGGTAGATAACACTGGTCCAGAGCAGCCTAGTGTCTAAAGGGGATTGGGTGGATAACACTGGTCCAGAGCAGCCTAGTGTCTAAAGGGGAGTGGGTAGATAACACTGGTCCAGAGCAGCCTAGTGTCTAAAGGGGGGTGGGTGGATAACACTGATCCAGCGTGTCTAAGGGAGTGATCAGGCATGGTGACAGAGAGTGGGAGTGATCAGGGCATGGTGACAGAGAGTGGGAACACTGATCAGGCATGGTGACAGAGAGTGGGAGTGATCAGGCACGGTGACAGAGAGTGGGAGTGATCAGGCATGGTGACAGAGAGTAGGAGTGATCAGGCATGGTGACAGAGAGTGGGAGTGATCAGGCATGGTGACAGAGAGTAGGAGTGATCAGGCATGGTGACAGAGAGTGGGAGTGATCAGGCATGGTGACAGAACAATGGAAATGCACATTTGTTGTGTATTTGAGTTTTAAAAAGGCTTCTAAAGTTTGTCATTTCCACTTTGAAATTTCCGATTTGATTTGCCGTAAAGAAAAACGTATAAATCCCTACAAAAATGTCAATGAATTATAATCCACATAGTAATTCACATATCCTGTTGCTGCAGGATTATTGTCCTGCTTTAGCAAACTGGCTCAAATTAAGATCCTACATCTGTACAGCACATATAGATCTGGAGCCAACTAGCTTGGCTTTGATATTCATTTGATATTATTGTATATTCTGAATGTCTGTTGAGAGAGACTAGGTCCCCGTCCCACCTTGGTATGATCCACACCAGACATAACTCATTCAAATGATAGTTTACTCCAATAGCATTTCATGATGGGTCTAATATTGAATCAAAAACAAGTAGTTTACCCAGTGGAAAAGAGTGGGATATGACTAGTTTGACGCCGTAAAAACGAAGCCATTAGGTTTTATTGTGGGACTTTTTTCAATTCTCACTCTTTTTCACCCTTTAATCCTGACAGCTCCTCTTTCTTTCTTTCTTTCTTTCTTTCTCCTTCCTTTCTTTCTTTCTTTCTTTCTTTCTTTCTTTTCTTTCTTTCTTTCTTTCTTTCTTTCTTTCTTTCTTTCTTCCCTCCCTCCTCCCTCCCTCCCTCTCCCTCCCCTCCCTTGCTTCCTTTCACATGTTAGCGTGGTGCGGTGGCGGTAATGTGGTGACGCCCCAGCTTGGCTGCTTGGCAGCAAACTCCAGACCCTGTGATTGCATGCAGGAGTCGGAGGATTGCATCACTGCCTGAGTGCCTGTGGGGAGAGGTCACGGGAGCCGACTGACAGAGAGGGAAAGAGAGGAGGGGACAAGACGGAGTTGGAGACAGGTGAGAGAGTGAATGGATGGATGGAGAGAGTGTGAGAGAGAGAGAGAGAGAGAGAGAGAGAGAGAGAGAGAGAGAGACAGTGTCTAGAGAGAGAGAAAAATGAGAGAAAAGGTTTGGGATGGACAGTGTCTGGGAAAGGTATTGAGAGAAAATGAAGAGAAAAGGAGGGGGTTAAGGAGAAATAGAAAGGAAGAACAGGACAATAACTGAAAGAGAGAGGAATGGCTCCCTGGGAGTGGAGATAGAGAGAGGAAAGGCTCCCAGGGAGTGGAGATAGAGAGAGGAATGGCTCCCTGGGAGTGGAGATAGAGAGAGGAAAGGCTCCCAGGGAGTGGAGATAGAGAGAGGAATGGCTCCCTGGGAGGCTCCCAGGAATGGATAGAGAGGAAAGGAACTCAGACAGGAGAGTAGGGAGGGCATAGAGAGAGGAACAGTGAGAGCTCCAGACAGGGAGTGGAGAGAGAGAGAGGAATGGTGTTTGTTCTTCCCTGGTTGCCATTTTCTTGTGGTAACAGGTCACAAATATTGCTGCTGTGATGGCACACTGTGGTATTTCACCCAGTAGATATGGGAGTTTATCAAAATTGGATTTGTTTTCAAATTCTTTGTGGGTCTGTGTAATCTGAGGGAAACATGGTCATACATTTGATTTGACATTTGGCAGGAGGTTAGGGGGAGGTTAGGAAGTGTAGCTCAGTGTCCACCTCACTTTGTGGGCAATGTGCACATAGTCTGTCTTCTCTTGAGAGCCAGGTCTGCCTACCGTGGCCTTTCTCAATAGCAAGGCTATCCTCACTGAGTCTGTACATAGTCAAAGCTTTCCTTGATTTTGTGTCATTCACGGTGGTCAGGTATTCTGCCACTGTGTACTCTTTGTTTATATCAGGTTTCAGGTCAGTCCCAGATGCAGACAGTGTCAAAGTACTAGTACAGGGACAAACAAAACGACAGGTCAAGGGCAGACAGGGGTCAGTCAACCAGATAGGGTGCAGAAGGTCCAGAATGGCAGGC
>NC_088225.1:27919820-27931229 GCF_036934945.1 Oncorhynchus masou masou | reverse complement strand
CGCTGACCACAATGTGTGGTGGACTTTCACCTTTATTGTGTCCTCTTATAATTTCATTAATGCATGTTGTAGTTTGTTACGCGGTTTTAATTTGTTATTGTCTAATAAACAAGTCAAAGTCTGACCTACCTTGCTGAGTTTCTCTCCTTCCTTTCCTCCCTCGGACCCACCTTGCTGAGTTTCTCTCCCTCGCTGTGGGGAATGAGCGTCTTGAGCGATGGAAGCGGAGTTGATGCTCTGCATGCGCCCCCGCCCTCGTTGCTGTTGGCGATCTCCCGGCGGATCCGCCGCTCCTGGTCGCGCGCTGTCTCGGGGGTCAGAGGGATGTTCGCCAGGCTGGGGGGGAGGAAGAGGTCATAAGGTTACACAATAGGGGTCAAAGGTCCACAGAGTAGATATCAAGCGAGATCTTCAAGTTGACCCCTATTGGTCAGTTTTGAATGGAGTATAAACTCAAAACATGAATGAACCTACTGTGAGCAACAGCGCAGCTATGTATGAACTATCAAAACAAGCCAGAAAACAAAGCTTTGTTGAGCTTTCAAAACAGAACCATTTTGATGGTCAATTTCAATGCTAAAAATACAGTAACAACCATGTCATGTGCCATGCTTCCTACTACCAAGCTGACTGTGCCCTGGGAAAACAGCATGAAAGTGCAGAACAGGCTTTGATGCTGTTTTCTTATAACACCCTAGCAGACACTTCACGTGGCCCACTACACAATGCTGACTTTCCTGCTAGAACCCCTGGCCAAACCCCATTGTTTCAGACCTCTGAACCCACGGAACACAGCCTGTGAGAATTCCAACCATAAAAGCGTTTGTCATCCTGATTTGTTCAGCATGGCTCCCACACAGATTCCATTTGGGATGGGAAATGTCTAATTGAACTTCCACATCCTCTGTATCTAATGGGAGTATCACTGGGAAGCTTTCTAGTAGCAAGGCTCTTATCAGTGCTGCCTCAGCTGCCTCAGAGCAAACACAGGGAACAATTGTGCAGACACAGATGGGGAGAGAGACCGTGTCTGCTGTTTCCTTACAACCCAGAAACCAGCCAGCAAACACAGCCTCTGCCAAATCACGACTGGGTGGTAGCGAATAGCGAACCCAGTCACAAATACAACCACCATAGCATGACAGACCAGGAACAGTATATTAGATGAGTTGCTTTAAACAGGGTCCCCAAATTATAGCAACATTAACATAATAAACATTTAGTATTATGATAATAAATACACATTTGTAAGTGAGAAATCATGTTTGACAATGTATTATGGCCAAATGTGCACATAAATGACTAGAATTGAGTGTTGCTTGGGCAATTTTATGCAAAATCCTACAATCGGATTTTTACACAATTCGAAAATAGAACTACATGTCCCAGACCACGTGCGCAGACCACACTTTATCCTTCATCTCCGCCTCCCTGTCTACTAAAGGTTGCAAATGCATCGACTGGCCTTCCACTATACACCCCTAATTAAAAAGACCACTACTAATTCCTCAATCGGTTGCGGAATGCCTCGCGGCGTCACAATCAATTTCATACGGTCCAATCTGTTTTAGAATGCATCGCGCCGCCACACTGCTGCGTTCAAAACCACTCATCGAGTCCTCCGCCATTACAACAATGCGACTGCTTCCTCTACATGCGGCGGCATTGCTGAGCTGCGGGAGAAAAGACGCAGTGCATACGGTACTAGAGTGCACAAAATGTGGCCAAGAATACCAGCGAAACAGTGATTTCGTTGCACAAATGCGATTACTTAAACTTTCACCGCGAATTTTACATAAATTATCCGGAAATGTGAAGTTACTGGAGGGAAGACTACGACAGATCCCTCACCACTTTAGTACAAGCATGGCCGCACTGCCCACAATAACTTCAGCGCGCTCCCCAACGAACGGAGCAAACAGTACCCCCTAGGACGTGAACGAAACATTCATAACAAAGGTGCGACACCTTTGTTATACATGTACTACCTCTCTTGCTCATATGTAAATTAGTATACTTATCCAAAACATAACCGTTGGGATAATATCAAAATAGCCAGGGATCTCTCGTAACAGAGCAGCGGCGTGGTGTGCATGTAACCACGTGGGGTATGTTTGTTAGCTACTAAATGTCTAGATTTCGCTAAAGTAACGGAAAAATTAAGTTACATGTGAATGTACTGAATCGTCTTCTACCTAATATGAGTACTTAATCGATATTCAATAAAGGTAATTGTCTCGCTCTTTGACAGTGGGTCGTGTACAGTACACAATAACATACAGATCAAATCAAGCATGTTTCCACGCCACAGTCGCTAAATGCGCACCACCAGCAGAGATAAACAAATTGTTATCGTATACAATAAGGCGAAATAGTAAAAGTGCACACACACCTACAAAGACCCCCAATCACTTCCTTCTCCGTTTTCCTAAAATGTTGCAAGGAAGGCACCTTCTGTGCTGGTACCATGAAATACTCCATGCTTTCCTCTCCAGTTGTGTGTCCCCCGGTTCAAATGAATTAACGCACAAAATATGTTCCAGTTTCAGGTGCAAATTCCCTTGCTCATAAATCTAGAATAATTTCATAATTCGGAAAATTCCTTATGTAGTAGCAGAGCAGTCGGAGTTCTAAACGTTACTCCACTTCCAGCTGATAGGGTTCCCTCGTTGTGTGGCGCTCTCAATCTCTCTCTTTCCTTCTGCATGTACGTGTATGTGTGTAGTTGCAGCTGATCGGATGTCTTTCAAGGCGGGAAACAGCTGGTAGGAATCACACAGCACCACCAAAAGCCTCCTTCCGCGGACAGAGGGACTGCATCATGTAAACAAAGGATTATTTAAATCTTCACTAGAGGGGCGAAGGCACGAGTCTGGTTGATTAAATGATAGCCACAAATGTAGAATTGTTTCCATTGAGTGATACCGATCACTGATGCTATATCTCGAATCCTAGTAGCCTAATCTACAGTTATTATGACATTATCTATTTTACGAGGATTTTCCACGTAAATTAGGAAAACATTTTTTTGCATGCGTCACTTAGTTATTTTTAAATCTACGATGTTTTTCGAAATGTTAACGATAGAGCTGGAGGAAACCAGTCTGTTGTAGGGGCACTGGTCTCCTCTCACTATGAAGCGAACAAGCGGGATCAGCTGACGAGTTGGCAGGGCTCACAAAAACAGCAACAAACTGAGGGGGGCTCGAGTGGGGAGAGGAGCGAAGGGAAACAGCGCCGAGAGAAAGAGGCTGACTTTGAACAGCTGAATGTGTTCACCATTTTGGATGTAGGAGAGGAGAGTTACCTAATCGCCACTCCTGCCTTGTTGGTGCGTGCTGTGCGAGCAGAACAGAACTCGAGCCACAAAATGGGAGCAGTACTCTTGCACCCGGAAATGTGTGTAATATAAGCGTGTGTAGCAATGTTACAATGTTGGTCAATTTCACGGCTGATCATTCGCTGCTGCAACAATTGTTACACTTGCTGCTGTTGCGGTGTACAATGTTGCATGCAAGGCTATTACGGCGTTATAGTATAGCGCCATCTTTCTCCCCAAACTGCAAGTTTAGCACAGGATAATTTAGCTACTTATTGACACCCCCAGCTATTGCTTTTCCAATGCTATTAGCGATTAATAGTTTTTACATGACATCATAGATAGGCTGGACCTAGAGTCATTGACAAAACAAATGAAAGCCTGCAGTCAGCTGGTTTTGCTTCTAGGCTAAAGGAGCTCACTGTGTGGTCAGGTTAGATCCTGCCATGGAAAGGAAGACCTGGCGCATGTTCTGTAGCGTGATGCACCATGCAACATACACAGTATTGCAGATGACATTGACAATACACAACTATTTTCAGCTACTAAAGAGACATCATCGAGGAGGCTATTCCACATTCCTATGTAACTTTAAGTGTGCCCATATGATCTGAATGGTCTGAATAACATACCTGTAATAAATGGAGGGCAGGAATGATTAGAGCATTTTGCATTATGTCAGAGAACATTGTTAGTTGCATAGCCCATACACATAATTATAAGCAAAGTAGCCTATTACATAACTAATATGGTGAACCATTAAGAGCCTAAACTCATGCCTCCAGTCTCATTTCTGATTCTGCTCTTCACACCTGAATCTGAGCATTCCCAACAGGGTTTATTCAGTAGTCTACCAAGTCATAAAAAATGAACAACTGGATTCGTTTTATAAAAACCTCTGCAACAAATCTAACATACTGTACATCGGTAAAGGTGGCAATGAATCTGTTACTACATGTTTTGCCAGTCATCATTGCTCATAGGGCTACACTTCTCCTCCAGTACACTGGTAACACACACACACACACACACACAGGCCCCGGAGGACAGCCAGGGACACTGGCATAATACCACCCTAAAGGGCAGAAGGCAACACAGTTGAACAGGAATATAATGAATTAGTAAAGTGTCATGTTCATACCCTTCAGTCTAACATGAACGTAATATGTGTGTGAACATGTTGCTTGGGGGCTATTGTTACAGTGGGGCAAAAAAGTATTTAGTCAGCCACCAATTGTGCAAGTTCTCCCACTTAAAAAGATGAGAGAGGCCTGTAATTTTCATCATAGGTACACTTCAACTATGACAGACAAAATGAGGAAATCCAGAAAATCACACTGTAGGATTTTTAATGAATTTATTTGCAAATTATGGTGGAAAATAAGTATTTGTATATGTTATATATAAATATATATATATGTTATACTGTAGATGGTATAATGTTATCTGTTACAAGTATTTTATGTATATTTACTTTAAAATTTCTAATATAACAGGTTCACGCAAGCTGATTTGTGCACATAGGTCTACACTTAAAGGCTATACAGTCAAGTAATGTTGTCGACCTGCCATTATGTTTAGAGTTATGTGATAACTGTCTGTCTGGTGGCTGTGGTGCTACACATGACTTACCCTTCACCTTAAATAACCTGTTTGCATGGCTGTTTTCATCAATAGTAATTATTTACACATTAATATAGGCTATGTTTATTTGTGTACTTTAGTGTGAGTGTATTTGCCTATGAATGTAACATTTTTGCATGTACCACTAGGTACCAGCCACTATAGGTCCAAAGAGTTCTGTACACAACATAGGTGTTGCATAACTTCCTCGTTACTTAACGTATGCCCCAGACATATTAACCCATATTTTCCCAGAGACAGACATATTCACCCAATATCATGCACAATTTACATGTTGGACATGATCATTAGTCCTCGTCTTGGGAGAGCTAGACAAATGTGCAACCCAGCACTAAAACACCAGACACAACTGGGCGGCAGGTAGCCTAGCGGTTAGAGTGTTGGGTGAGTAACCAAAAGATCACTGGTTCGAATACCCACGCCGACAAGGTGAAAAATCAGAAATCTGTCAATGTGCTCTTGAGCAAGGCAGTTAAATCTAATTTGCTCCATGGGCGCTGTACCACTATGTCTGACCCTGTAAAACAACCAATTTCACTGCATGTGACAATTAAACATGTATTATTATTAACTACTCGTCAAGATAATATGGCGTATTAATGATGGGCTGGAACAAAAGCCTGCTCACTTTGAAGCTCATGACCAGATTGGAGAGTCAAAATTCACAATTTGCTATTACTGACACGACCTCTGGTGGTTGGATGAGGTAAAACAATGTTACTGGTTCAGCACTAACCTGAAACACCATAATTGCTCTGGGGTTTTTGGTACTCCGAGGCAGTGTATCGGGTTCTCCCCAAGCAACACAAGTGGGCTATACCTAATGGTGCACTGCAATAATTATTAGGGCTATGGGCCTCGGTATGTGCCACCTATTGCATTAGGAATTCATTGACTTGGTAGGTAGCCTAAGTACATTGATTGGTCCCTGCCATTTCCTAAATTAATTTAGTAATTGAATAACAATAGACAAAAAGATAGGCATTTATATAGGTATATTTATAATAGTACTATTTTCTCCCATCATCTCTAATAAACTGAACGCGAAGGAATAGAAAATAAGCAAATGTCACTTATAAGACACCAAAACAACTAGAAACACGTTTGTTGAATATAAAAAAGAAGTTAACGGGTTAAATATGAACATCAAATATGTGGCAAGGAGTTTTTTTAAAGAAGCTCAGCAATTTCCTGTTTAAACTTGGGAAAACAGAGACGTGTCCAGTAACACAGATGCGTTAAAACATGCAAACCAATTGTCTCCTAACACATAAATATCCTTTATGATTTTCTGTATGGTTCATTGTAAGAGTTCAAGCGGGTTAAAGAAAACGGTATGTTCAGCGGGAGGAAAGAGACTTATTTTGAGAGGAGCTGAGGACTGACTGCCCATGGTGGATGGGCGGAGCAGCAAGCATGCGCTGAGCTGGCAGAGCCGGGGCTCGTCTGCTGCGCGCGAGGAGAGGAGATCACGGGCTGGCTCCAGGTCCTCTCAGACGGACGCGGGAGACCACCTTACCAATCACGTCTCCTTGAGGACTAAATAGGCGAGAACATAAAAGAGCAAGAGGGAGTGAGAGACGGAGAAATAGAAGAACAGAAAGCTATAAGGACAACACCTCCGTTTGTAACCACAGGGAGTCGGCATCTGGAAACATAACGAGCGAAGAAGACCCCCCTCGCGACATCTCTCGGCTCTGTATCTCCCAGCGCACCCCTCCTATAGCCTACTCCCTGGAGAACGACCACCCATTGACCACCCTAATTGACCAGCGTTGCCATTAAGCGATGCACTTTGAATCCAAGACGAAACCGAACGCGTAATTTTGATGCACATTTTACAACCAGTGATCTTAATTTTCCACAACGGAACAGTTTAGACTATAGATACAGTTTAGGGTGTTTAACCTAAAATGAACGGGTTTCTGGCGACGAGAAATTATCTCATCCCCGGTAACTGACATCAACACTATACTATTATCTCGTATTGCTTGTCTTATCGTCTTCGTTTTATTCCATTTTCCATTTTCTTTTTCAAACCAATGGTCTGGGAACGGACCGCCTCACTCGGCACATACTATTTTATTTAGACGTGTCAGCTTCCTTTAGTGCTTTGAACGAGGACAACATTACAGAATTGCAAGGGGAAATTGTCATCGAGAGGCTTTTGCACAAACATACGGAGTGGAAAGTTTGTTGCGGGAGAGGGAATACATCGGAGACATCTCGGCCATATCCACGGGATTTTCCCCTAAGGTAAGCCCGTTGCCTTCAGCCTACAACTCCCTTATATCCTTCCCTATATCCTTCTCTGTGTGTCGGGTTATTGTTACACTGGATGACATATAGGCGTTACATCATTTGCACGGGCAGTTTGTTCCCGTATGGTATATTTGATGTTTGTAAATGTGGTCTTGTTCGTCCGAGATAGTCGGTGAAATGTGAAATGGGCAGAGTTCAAGGAGGACAGGGCGGACTGACCTAATTTCTGAGTCCACAGCGGTGCGCCAGCCCTGCTCCGTTGTCCAGAGCCGCCGCCGCTCCCCTGGACTGCCTGACATATCTTTATACCCTGGCCATGGCGTAGGCCTACGTGCACCGCCAGCGTCTGTCATTTACAAAGACACCGTGTCATTCCTCATATTCATAGGGACACGACATGTCTGCTTGACAGTCACACCCAACAAAAAGTACAATTCCCCCAGAAACACATTTTCAGAGCGCGCATGACAAGCGAGGCCTTACTCTCCTTGTGGGGTTGCGTCGCCTCAAATAGTGAAGCCATATGCGCGGGGCATGTCAAGGATTTCAGTTCTGCGCGATGATGGAATGGAGTCAGATTCAGAACCAGAAGCAGAACACTATCGGTATTATTTCTACCATTACATCAGTTTACTGTGATACATTATCAATATTCAAAGCCCTAAACAAAAATATGCTATTGCAAACCCTAAAGACTCAATGTTCTCTCATAACAGCAGGTGAACAAACACTGGGATCCAATAACGGCACTGTCATGAAATATCACCATTGTTATGTTGCCAGTTCCCAATTTAACAAAACATAATTCAGAGTTGCTCTCAAGGGCCAAGCACCCAAACCAATAGCAGACCAGGACAGCTACACTGTACTGGGCAATGGGGCAGCAGATGATCTGTGTGGGCAGAAGCCTGGATAAAGAGGCTATTTTCCTCCAATTAAGCAATTGCTCTGTCCCTGCGCCTAATGGTGTGCACATTTGGAGCTCGGGTAGCAGGTTTGGGACAGAGCCTCTCCCGATTGGCTGCCTCCCATTGTCCCAGATGAGGCCAGGGGAAAAGGGCAAAGGCCTGCCAAGGCAGAATACAGTTAACCAACCCATGAGGAGGCCTGATCATTATAAAACATTACATTATGAACTCAGGCACACTCCTACTTTCTGAGGGGGGTTGGATTGGAGGGGGTTGGTTGGGGGCTGGATGAAAGTTTGAATGTTTTCAAGGGGTTGGTGTTTTTGAATATGTTTCTTAAGTGTGTGTGTGTGTGTGTGTGTGTGTGTGTGTGTGTAGGTGTGTAGCCTACGGTGTGTCAAACAGACATGGGCATAATATATATATATATAATATATATTTTATGCTCACACCGTAGGCTACACACACACACAGTCTCTCATATATATATACCTTTGACTCACTATATCTGGCTGACCCACTGGAGGGAGGTCTGGCTGGGGGCCCACTGGAGGGAGGTCTGGCTGGGGGCCCACTGGAGGTTTTGGGGAAGAAGAACAGGAAGAGAAGGGGATATTGACTCTCCTTGAGAGTTGCCTCCTATACAAGCCCCCTGGCCACTATTTCATCCATAATGCTGCTGTGAACTATGAGACTATGTGTGAGGGCCATATTCCAGGTGCTCTTCACATCTACATAGACACAGGCACATGCATGTGTTCACACACATGAAGACACAGAAAAACACACATACACATGAACGCATACACATCCAAACAGGAAAGCACGAACGCACAACACACACACACACACACACACACACACACACACACACACACACACACACACTAGACATCGACCGATTATGATTTTTCAACGCCGATACCGATTATTGGAGGACCAAAAAAAGCTGATACCGATTAATCGGCCGATTTTAAACTTTTATTTGTAATAATGACAATTACAACAATACTGAATGAACACTTATTTGAACTCAATATAATACTTCAATAAAATCAATTTAGCCTCAAATAAATAATGAAACATGTGGTTTAAATAATGCAAACCAAGTGTTGGAGAAGAACGTAAAAGTGCAATATTTGCCACGTAAGAAAGCTAACATTTAAGTTCCTTGCTCAGAACATGAGAACATATGAAAGCTGGTGGTTCCTTTTAACATGAGTCTTCAATATTCCCAGGTAAGTTTTAGATTGTAGTTATTATAGGAATTAAAGGACTATTTCTCTCTATACCATTTGTATTTCATATACCTTTGACTATTGGATGTTCTTATAGGCCCTTTAGTATTGCCAGTGTAACAGTATAGCTTCCGTCCCTCTTCTCGCTCCTCCTTGGGCTCGAACCAGGAACACAACGACAACAGCCACCCTCGATGCATCGTTACCCATCGCTCCACAAAAGCCACGGTCCTTGCAACCAGAAGGTTGCAAAAACGAATCCCCGAGCTGACAAGGTACAAATGTGTCATTCTGCCCCTGAACAAGGCAGTTAACCCACCGTTTCTAGGCCGCCATTGAAAATAAGAATATGTTCTTAACTGACTTGCCGAGTTAAATAAAAATTCAATAAAGGTGTAAAATAAAATAAAATCGTCCAAATCGGTGTCCAAAAATACAGATTTCCGATTGTTATGAAAACTTGAAATTGGCCCTAATTAACTAGCCATTCCAAATAATCGGTCGACCTCTAACACACACACACACACACACACACACACACACACACACACACACACACACACACACACACACACACACACACACACACACACACACACACACACACACACACACACACACACACACACACACACACACACACAACTCTGTTTAACCAATCAGCTGATGAGCGACAGACTGAGAGATGACTGAGATCAGTTCTCCTGAGAGTTAGCGGTTTTCATCAGACAGCAGCATGGTTCGCCAGCATGGTAATGTTTTTCCCACTCACTACAGTATTCATTGCTGCTCTCTGTGAGGCAGTCAGTGAGTCGGTCAGTCTGGCCACAGGCCAGATGTCCACTGATGTCCAGCTGTGTATCTCTGTGGTGGTGATCCTATTCCAAGGTCTCACACCTCAATAGTGTGTGTGTGTGTGTGTGTGTGTGTGTGTGTGTGTGTGTGTGCATGCTCTTGTTAGTGTCTGTGTGTGCACACATTTGTCTGTGTGTGTGCTTTTGTAGTTGTGAGTGTGTGTATACACAGAGCATTCTGCCTCGCGCTGTGCATAGTTTTGTCCTGCCTGCATGCTTGGCCAGATGTGGATAGCTTGGACAGCTGTGTGAGGCAACAGTTGGTGCTGTACAGCTCCTCCTGGTTTGGAAACACAGGTTTGACACGGGTACTTTAATGGTCTCGCCCACCACTGAGCTGCAGTCTTTCTCTGGTCCAGTCATACAATAAGGCTCAGTCCCAATGTCCACCCTAAAAGTCCACATACATTTGAAGTCGGAAGTTTACATACACCTTAACCAGATATATTTAAACTCAGTTTTTCACAATTGCTGACATTTAATCCTAGTAACAATTCCCTGTCTTAGGTCAGTTAGGATCACCACTTTATTTTAAGAATGTGAAATGTCAGAATTATAGTAGAGAGAATAATTTATTTCAGCTTTTATTTCTTTCATCACATTCCCAGTGGGTCAGAAGTTTACATACACTCAATTTGTATTTGGTAGCATTGCCTTGAAATTGTTTAATTTGGGTCAAAGTTTTGGGTAGCCTTCCACAGGCTTCCCACAATAATTTGGGTGATTTTTGGCCCATTCTTTCTGACAGAGCTGGTGTAACAGAGTCAGGTTTGTAGGCCTCCTTGCTCGCACACACTTTTGCAGTTCTTCCCACAAATTGTCTATAGGATTGAGACATGTTGAGACATGTTGTTGGGTATAACCACATAGACAGCCAACCAAGAGACATGTTGTTGGGTATAACCACATAGACAGCCATCCAAGAGTCATGTTGTTGGGTATAACCACATAGACAGCCAACCAAGAGACTTGCTGTTGGGTATAACCACATAGACAGCCAACCAAGAGACATGTTGTTGGGTATAACCACATAGACAGCCAACCAAGAGACATGTTGTTGGGTATAACCACATAGACAGCCAACCAAGAGACATGTTGCTGGGTATAACCACATAGACAGCCAACCAAGAGACATGTTGTTGGGTATAACCACATAGACAGCCAACCAATAGACATGTTGTTGG
>NC_088225.1:27864820-27914820 GCF_036934945.1 Oncorhynchus masou masou | reverse complement strand
TTCGATTTTGATTGGAATTGTTCGCTGTGTTTTTAGATGTTACCACTAGTGAAATAATCTGGTTTATTGACAACGCTAGACATGTCCATGGCTCAGACATAATGCATTTTACAGTAGGCTTACATCACTGGGAATGCTATGTTAACAGTATATTTCCATATTGAAGCCATGCAATTACTGTTCAAAAACATATTCAACATATTATCAAATATGGGATAGGCCGAAATGTTGTTATTTTGTTTGTGTAGATTATTTAACAAAATAGGCGACAATGGACTAACATTCGATTCGGAGTGGATGACAACACAATACATACAAGACTGTAAAAACACAACTTCAAGAAGACACATATTTAGCCATGGAGCACATTCTGATTGGCCAGTGAGGGGTCAAGCCTCGACACACATTCAACCTGTTTATTCATCAAAACCCAGCTCTTTCACCTCTCTGCCCTGTACTGTGTCCTTAATTCTGGTTATGAAAATAGAATAAATATTTCTGACACCCTGAACCTATAGCTACCGCCAGTGCTTAGATTTTCCATTGCATTAGGTTTGTTAAAATAGAGCCATATAAGTGCTGATCTAGGACCAGTTTAATCTTTTAGATCAAATTGAATAAGATTACATGGACGGGGGAACTGATCCTAGACCAACCCTCCTACGCTTTATAAATATGGTCCTTTCGCCCCTGGGCTCGTCTATAGGAGTGCTGATCTAGGACAAGTTTTGCCATTAGATTATAATGAATATTATTACTTGGAAAAGTCGGGGGGTCCTCGATCCTGATCTGATCCTAGATCAGCACTTCTACTCTGATTTACGAATTTGGGTCCAGGCCAGTAAAACCACCCCTATCTGGCTGGGCCTTGGCCCCGACCCTCCCAGCCCACAGACCATGCATACCTCTCCAGTTAAACTGTAACCACTAATCACAACAAGGCCTCACCGTTTCCTCCTTGGAGCAGATCATTCATGTATTCTGGGTGTTGTTTCATTAACCTGTATTTACTGTAGTTCCCCCAGTCCTGATCACCCGAATGGGATGGGACGTCCCAGAAGAGAACAGTTGAAGTCAGGAACTAAGGTAGGAGATGCCATGGTGAACTTGAAGGCTCCCTGCGCTATGGGTTCAGTTCCCTTGCAGTTTGTCTGCAGGGCTGCATTTCCAAAATAAACACTGACAATTCTGTGCCTCACCCTCCCTCCCTCCCTCCCTCCCTCCCTCCCTCCCTCCCTCCCTCCCTCCCTCCCTCCCTCCCCCTCCCTCCCTCCCTCCCTCCCTCCCTCCCTCCCTCCCTCCCTCCCTCCCTCCAGCTGCCCTGTGTTTCTGGAGCGAGAGAACTTCAGCTCTGAGACATCTTAAAAACAATAGACAGACCAGACAACTTGATGGGGGAAAGTCTGAGTATTAACACAGAAGACAGGAGGAAAGCCAAAGTTATAACAAAAACAGAAATTAACAAAACAACGGAGAGGAGTTCATTTGATGAAGTTTTCTATAGTTTGTTGGTTGACAATAACAGTAATAACAGACAATAACAGCAATGACTAGGTAATATATGTCATACTGAGCATTAAGCTCCCAAATGAGCGCTCTGCATCTAGAGCTCGCAAGAGCTCTAAAACGGTATGAGAGCTCTACTATATGAGCTCTGAGCATTAGACAATGTTAGTTGCATTCAATCCTTTCTAGGTTATAATCCCCAGGTCATAATTAACATTTAGCTCCCAAATGAGAGCTCTGCATCTAGAGTTTGCAGGAGCTAAAACTGCCTAAGAGCTCTACTATATGAGCCTCCATGAGCTCTGATGAGTAACTTTTTTTTTACAAAACTATGCTATGCATACTCTACTGTAGCGCTTGCAAACACTCTAAAGTTGACTGAGAGCTCTAATATATGATCTCTAGCAGTAACATTAACATTTAGTTACCAAATGAGAGCTCTACATTTAGAGCATGCAGGAGCTTTAAAGATGTCTAAGAGCTCTACTATATGAGCTCTGGTCAGTAACATTAGTTACCAAATGAGAGCTCTACTATTTGAGCTCTGGTCAGTAACATTAATTACGAAATGAGAGCTCTACTATTTGAGCTCTGGTCAGTAACATTAATTACCAAATGAGAGCTCTACTATTTGAGCTCTGGTCAGTAACATTAGTTACCAAATGAGAGCTCTACTATTGAGCTTTGGTCAGTAACATTAGTTACCAAATGAGAGCTCTACTATATGAGCTCTGGTCAGTAACGTTAATTACCAAATGAGACTACGTAGAGCTTGCAGAAGCTCTAACGCTGTCAGAAAGCTCTGCGGTAGGGTACCGTCATATGCTAGCCTGACAGCAGCAGTTTAACTGGGACCACAGCTGGTTTGTATTATTATTTACTTACGTGGCCAACACCCTCCCTGGATTCTCTGGTATACAGACCCACAATATTATAGAACTATTATAATGCTGCAGCAATGCAATATGTAAATATAAGGAAGGCACGTGAATATGTACAGGTGTAGGATCTTAATTTGATCACCCTGTTGTTGAAGGAAATGCAAACTTGTAATGTATTCAAGGCTAAAAAGGTTTTTAAAGTGTGTAATTTCCTCTCTAAAATGTCAGACTTGATTTGCTCAAACTAAAAATGTATCAACCCCTACACAAAGTCCATGAATTACAATCCACACAATAATTCACATTTCCTGTTGCTGCAGGATTATTTTTCTGCAGTGAGAATCTGGTCGAATTAAGATTCTACATATGTAAATGTGTGTTTGTTCTGGGGAGAGAGAGAGTGGAGTGAGAGGAGAGAGTGTGGAGAGAGACAATGATATTCAATAAGTGGATGAGGAGAAATAGAAGGACAGATTGAAAGAGGGAGTGATTCTGTAAGGGGGATGAGAAAGGACGGAGGGAGGGAGGAAGAAAGAAAAAAAGTGTATGAGGCATTTGTGAGAGAGAAACAAGGCCCTCTCAAGTCTGGGCCTGGGCTTGGCTCTGTGTCTGCCTGTGCCTGGGCAAATCCCATTCCTGTCAGCAGAGAGCTCCCTCTGAGGCTCTGCCCTTGCCCCGCCTCTTCACTCCTCCTCCACCCACCTCCCACACCTGACTCCCTGTGACTCCTTCTGTCTCTTTTTTAACTCCCTCCTTCCTCTCCTCCCCTGCTCCCCTACACCCACCCTCTGACTTCAGCTCCCCCCTCTCCCCCTCCTTCCTCTCCTCCCCTGCTCCCCTACACCCACCCTCTGACTTCAGCTCCCCCCTCTCCCCCTCCTTCCTCTCCTCCCCTGCTCCCCTACACCCAACCTCTAACTTCAGCTCCCTCCTCTCCCCCTCCTCCTTCTCTCCTCCCCTGCTCCCCTACACCCACCCTCTGACTTCAGCTCCCTCCTCTCCCCTCCTTCCTCTCCTCCCCTGCTCCCCTACACCCACCCTCTGACTTCAGCTCCCCCTCTCCCCTCCTTCCTCTCCTCCCCTGCTCCCCTACACCCACCCTCTGACTTCAGCTCCCCCTCTCCCCCTCCTTCCTCTCCTCCCCTGCTCCCCTACACCCACCCTCTGACTTCAGCTCCCCCTCTCCCCCTCCTTCTCTTTCATTCCCCTGCTCCCCTCTACCCACCCTTTGATTTCTGTCTCCCCCACTTTCCAGCTCTATAACTATATAACCTACAATACATAAGACATTATTCATGGTATAGACATACTGTATGCAGCTCCCACAGTTTGGTCTGTAACTATTTACCCCCCCCTGGGGATGTTGCCACACAAATTTGATTCAGCTGTGCCCTCTCTCCTTCCTCTCTGCCAATGCTCCCCTTATATAAGTTTGGAAAGTCTATGCAGATGTCATGTAAAAATCAGCCATTCAGCCTCTCTTGGACGACAATAGAAGTTGAATAAACAAATAAACAAAATCGACAGTTTATTTCTGAAAAATAGCATTCATCAGAATATCCCCAGATGCTCCCATAGAAATAGTATGATTGAAAGGACAGTCCCCCTCTCCCCCTCCTTCCTCTCCTCCCCTGCTCCCCTACACCCACCAGCTGATGCTGAGCTAGTGAGGACCTCCTCCTTCCTGGATCCTCCTCTGTAAAGGAAGTGACAGTTCACTTCCGTCCTCCTCCCCTCTTTAACACTGTCAGCTGACTCACACCTCTGACTTGGAGATCCAAAGCCCTCTCCCACCAGGCCTTCCTCTCCTCCCTGCTCCCCTTTAAACCCACCCTCTGACTTCAGCTCCCCCTCTCCCCTCCATTCTTCCCATTCCCTCCGTTTCTACCTCCATACTTTCCCTATTCTGTCTCCCCCACTTTCACAGCTCTATAACTGTTAACCCCTGCAATACATAGACATTATTCATGGTATAGACATACTGTATGCCTAGAGTCAACACAGTTTGGTCTGGGCTCCATACTGTTTACCCTCAGTATGGGGATGTTCTCTCTAGGGCTCCAATTGATTCCCTATGTCAGAGCTGTTTTCTCCAATGTGGGAACTCCATATAAGTTTGGAAAGTCTATCCAGATGTCATGTAAAAAATCAGCCATTCAGCCTCTCTTGGGCTCCAATAGAAGTTGAATAAACAGGTGTCAATAAACAAAATCGTTTATTTCCAAAATAGCATTCATCAGAATTTGTGGGGCTCAGATGTTGCCATAAATAGTATGATTGAAAGGACAGTCCCTTTCAGGGCTCCATACTGTTCCCTGATGTGGACACCTACTCAGCCTACTAACCAGCTGATGCTGAGCTAGTGAGGCACGTTCTCTACCGGATCCTGGATGCTGGCCTATGTCAAGGAAGTGACAGTTCACTTCCATCCTCCTCCATACTTTAACACTGTCAGAGCTGACTTCTCTCACACTCCATACTGTTCCCTAGTCAGAGCTGGCATCGTCCAGCTCCATACTGTTCCCTCCAGTCAGAAAACATCGTTCCCTCTTTTCCAACTGTTCATAAATGTCAGAGCCAGCATCATTCTCTCTAGGGCTCCATACTGTTCCCTATGTCAGAGCCGGCATCGTTCTCTCTAGGGCTCCATACTGTTCCCTATGTCAGAGCCAGCATCATTCTCTCTAGGGCTACATACTGTTCCCTATGTCAGAGCCGGCATCGTTGTCTCTAGGGCTCCATACTGTTCCCTATGTCAGAGCCGGCATCGTTCTCTCTAGGGCTCCATACTGTTCCCTATGTCAGAGCTGGCATCGTTCTCTCTCGGGCTCCATACTGTTCCCTATGTCAGAGCCAGCATCATTCTCTCTAGGGCTCCATACTGTTCCCTATGTCAGAGCCAGCATCGTTCTCTCTCGGGCTCTATACTGTTCGCTATGTCAGAGCCGGCATCGTTCCCTCTAGGGCTCCATACTGTTCGCTATGTCAGAGCCAGCATCGTTCTCTCTAGGGCTCCATACTGTTCCCTATGTCAGAGCCGGCATCATTCTCTCTAGGGCTCCATACTGTTCCCTATATCAGAGCCGGCATCGTTCTCTCTAGGGCTCCATACTGTTCCCTATGTCAGAGCCAGCATCGTTCTCTCTCGGGCTCCATACTGTTCCCTATGTCAGAGCCGGCATCGTTCTCTCTAGGGCTCCATACTGTTCCCTATGTCAGAGCCAGCATCGTTCTCTCTCGGGCTCCATACTGTTCCCTATGTCAGAGCCGGCATCGTTCTCTCTAGGGCTCCATACTGTTCCCTATGTCAGAGCCGGCATCGTTCTCTCTAGGGCTCCATACTGTTCCCTATGTCAGAGCCGGCATCGTTCTCTTTAGGGCTCCATACTGTTCCCTATGTCAGAGCCGGCATCGTTCCCTCTAGGGCTCCATACTGTTCCCTATGTCAGAGCCGGCATCGTTCTCTCTAGGGCTCCATACTGTTCCCTATGTCAGAGCTGGCATCGTTCTCTCTAGGGCTGCATACTGTTCCCTATGTCAGAGCCGGCATTGTTCTCTCTCGGGCTCCATACTGTTCCCTATGTCAGAGCCGGCATTGTTCTCTCTCGGGCTCCATACTGTTCCCTATGTCAGAGCCGGCATCCATACTGTTCCCTATGTCAGAGCCGGCATCGTTCCCTCTAGGGCTCCATACTGTTCCCTATGTCAGAGCCGGCATCGTTCCCTCTAGGTCTCCATACTGTTCCCTATGTCAGAGCCAGCATCGCTCTCTCTCAGGCTCCATACTGTTCGCTATGTCAGAGCCGGCATCTGTTCGCTATGTCAGAGCTGGCATCGTTCTCTCTAGGGCTCCATACTGTTCCCTATGTCAGAGCCGGCATCCTTCTCTCTAGGGCTCCATACTGTTCCCTATGTCAGAGCCGGCATCGTTCTCTCTAGGGCTCCATACTGTTCCCTATGTCAGAGCCGGCATCGTTCTCTCTAGGGCTCCATACTGTTCGCTATGTCAGAGCTGGCATCGTTCTCTCTAGGGCTCCATACTGTTCCCTATGTCAGAGCCGGCATCGTTCTCTCTCGGGCTCCATACTGTTCCACTTTCTTTCTTCCATGTTTCCTTCCCGAAGCAGCGCACATTAAGTGTGTTAAGTATTGTGTGTAGTATTGTACATGTAGAGCAGAGTAGAGTATGGGACTGTTAACTTCTTCTTCTCTGGTGCTGAATATATCCAGAGTATGTTTACTGGAACCCAGCGGAACAGAGCAGAGATAGAAAGACAGATTATAGCTTTTCTATTGCCCATGTTTGCAGAGATCTTTCTAGATTATCGCACAAACACACATAAGGATGCACACGCTCATACGCACGCATGCACACACACACACACCCCTCCACTGCCTGGTTGTCTTTGCAGAGGCAGACCTCCCCTGAAGGCAGCACAGCAGAAATGAGCACAAGGTCAGAGAAGGAATGTAGAGGAATGGCACCTGCCCAACCCATTTAAAACACCAGGACAAACACACATGCAACCATAAACGCACACGCACGCACGCACACACACATGTATGCACACACTCACACTCACAAACACACAGGCACACACTCACACACACACAGGCACGCACGGATGGACGCAACACACAGACAGAGTTGTTGCTCTGGGGTTGCTCTGGGTAGATTCAGGGTTCACAGGGACGGTGTTTTAAGGCTTTAGTCACATTGTTGGAGTCAAACAGTCATCACACAGGTGACCCTGGGTGACCCCACTCTCAGGGTGTCTCAGGGGGTGTTTTAAGGATTTAGTCACATTGTTGGAGTCAAACAGTATCACACAGGTGACCCTGGCCGTGACCCCATCTCCAAGGGTGTCTCAGGGGAGTTGGGATATTAAAAATACTAGATCTGATTCACATACAATACATATTAATACATACTAATACATATTAATACATACTTATATTCATGTGTGAAATAGGACAAATATAAGCACCCACCTAATGACTATATTATAAGGTATGGTGTGGGATAGATAGTATTGTGTGGGGTTACCATTCAGGTTGGAGGATCTATGGCTGAACACTAGAGGATATGACCTTCTAGCTAGGCATCTGTAGGCTAAGCTTTGGGTGAATGGTGTTGGATCTATAAGAATCTATGGATTGGGGAGATATCGGAGATGGTTATAGCATGTGAAGGGTATAGGCTTCGGCTGTGCAAACGGCCAACGATTGTGGCTGAACTCTCCATGAGATCTGTTCGTAATGTTCCCTCCCTCCCTCGGTGGTGAAATCCAGAGAGCCAGCCAGCTGTAAGCCACTGGGTAATGTTCCCAAAGTCTGCTCTCTCTCCCACGCAGTTAACAGCCCACTGGCCTGGGGATTAATAGGGCTGACTAGCGTTTGGAAACAGGGGATATTGTGCACGATAAGGAACGACACCCTCTGCCGTATTTCAGCACCCGTTTGGAGGGGGACCAGGGGCGAGGAGGTTGGACCCTCGCAGTGACAGCATGAGGAATGGGGGACTGGTGGGCGGAGACCAACTAGAGCAGCTTTAAGGCGTCCGCATGCTTCCCAGACCAAACAGTTCAGAAGACATGTATCAGGACACTTTTGTCTTCCTTTGTGTTAGTTTCTGGGCTGTTCATGCACACAACACTTGTTCTCCAGGCAAGCTGAGGTCAACGCCCCTTCGTCTGCGATTGGTCAACTGTAGAGATTCTTCAATAAAGTCTGCTGCAACTTAATAACACAAGGTCCATTCTCCCCTCCCTGGGAAGCTGAGTTCTTCTTCAATAGCCAGGGTAACATGATAGGATCTACAGCTGTATGAAGCAGCTCCCCGGGGGTGTGGCTGTGGTGTCCAGGGCTTTCACTGTGGTCGGACACGTAGAATGTACAAAGAGGGTGTAAAGTTACCCGTTCAGAATTCCTGGGCCGGCGCGCCCTGTCCCTGGGGGGAACCGGGTGAGGGGGAGACACCTGTGCACCAACCACGCTACGTTAGTGCCTAGTGTCAGCATCGAGAGGAGAGGGGGGACAGAGCACCAGATGTGCAGCAGGAGGCAGAAGCTCTGGCCAGGATGTGTTTGTGTGTGTGTGGGTGTTTTCAGGCTCCCAAAAGCAAAGCATATTGAGACGGGAAGAAAACAGGAAGAAGGAGAAACACAAAAACAGCAGAGAGTAATTAACAGACAAACGGACGTGTGTGTATGTATATGTGTGTGTGTGTGTCAGAAAGACAGTGAGAGAGGGCTGGGCGGTCGACGTCGATGGGATAGTTTAGCCTCCAATGAGAGAGGGAGAGAACCAGACTGTACTGTGGGATCATTGGAGATAGCTAGCATCTTTAAAAATGGGGGTGTCCTCCTCAGTGGGGGTGCCTCTCTTCTCCTCTCTTCTCCTCACACGGGGTGCCTGTTTTCTCCTCTCTTCTCCTCACACGGGGCACCTGTTTTCTCCTCTCTTCTCCTCACACGGGGTGCCTCTCTTCTCCACTCTTCTCCTCACACGGGGCGCCTGTTTTCTCCTCTCTTCTCCTCACACGGGGCGCCTGTTTTCTCCTCTCTTCTCCTCACACGGGGCACCTGTTTTCTCCTCTCTTCTCCTCACACAGGGCACCTGTTTTCTCCTCTCTTCTCCTCACACAGGGTGCCTGTTTTCTCCTCTCTTCTCCTCACACGGGGTGCCTGTTTTCTCCTCTCTTCTCCTCACACGGGGCACCTGTTTTCTCCTCTCTTCTCCTCACACGGGGTGCCTCTCTTCTCCACTCTTCTCTCCTCACACGGGGTGCCTGTTTTCTCCTCTCTTCTCCTCACACGGGGTGCCTCTCTTCTCTCCACTCTCTCTCCTCACACGGGGCGCCTGTTTTCTCCTCTCTTCTCCTCACACGGGGCGCCTGTTTTCTCCTCTCTTCTCCTCACACGGGGCACCTGCCTGTTTTCTCCTCTCTTCCCTCACACGGGGGGCACCTGTTTTCACATGTTTTTCTCCTCTCTTCTCCTCACACAGGGCACCTGTTTTCTCCTCTCTTCTCCTCACACAGGGTGCCTGTTTTCTCCTCTCTTCTCCTCACACGGGGTGCCTGTTTTCTCCTCTCTTCTCCTCACACGGGGTGCCTGTTTTCTCCTCTCTTCTCCTCACACGGGGTCCTCTCTTCTCCTCACACGCCTGTTTTCTCCTCTCTTCTTCTCCTCACACGGGGCACCTGTTTTCTCTGAGTGATACCCCCCTCTTTGTCCCCCCCCTCTCCCAAAAGCCTGGCAGCCAGACAAGGTCAACATGACAGCTTTTGTCTCTCCCTCTTTATCTGTCTCTGTTTCTGTGTCTTAGTTCAGCTGAGCGACAGGCTCCTCCCTAACACTGAGAGCCTTTCATCTTCTGGAGAGAGAGAGAGGGAGGAGAGAATGAGAGCGAGAGAGACAGTTAGATGGAACGAAAGAGCGAGTGAGGGAAGCGAGAGAGAGGGGTAGCAAGAGAGAAACAGAGAGAGAGAGAGAGGGGGAGGGAGGAAGTGAAAAGAGAGAGATAAAAAGGGAGAGAGAGAATAGGAACAAGGCCAATAGACAGATGCAGAGGGACAGATGGAGGGAGAAAGAGATGGCAGGAGAGAGATAGAGGGGCATAATGGGAGCACTCAACTCTGATTTAACAAGTAGGCATGAAGCTTTTGTCACAAAGATGCCAAAGTGGGACCTAACTAAAAATCTTCTAGAAATGGGAGTACACTAAAACCTCATATAACCACACCAGAGGGGTTGGGTCAACCTCTCTTTCGTATCGTCTGAGATCCCCAAAGATTGGAAAGCTGCCGCGGTTATTCTCCTATTCAAAGTGGGAGACACTCTAGACCCAAACTGCTACAGACCTATATCTATCCTACCCTGCCTTTTCTAAGGTCTTCGAAAGCCAAGTTAATAAACAGATCAGCGACCATTTTGAATCCCACTGTACTTTCTCCGCTATGCAATCTGGTTTCCGAGCTGGTCATGGGTGCACCTCAGCCACGCTCAAGGTCCTAAACAATATCATAACCGCCATCGATAAGAGACAATACTGTGCAGCTGGTTCACCAACTACTTCTCAGATAGAGTTCAGTGTGTCAAATCGGAGGGCCTGTTGTCCGGGCCTCTGGTAGTCTCTATGGGGGTACCACAGGGTTCAATTCTCGGGCCGACTTTTCTCTGTATACATCAAGGATGTCGCTCTTGCTGCTGATGATTCTCTGATCCACCTCTTTGCAGACGACATCATTCTGTATACTTCTGGCCCCTCTTTGGACACTGTGTTAACATACATCCAGACGAGCTTCAATGCCATACAACTCTCCTTCCGTGGCCTCCAACTGCTCTTAAATGCAAGTAAAACTAAATGCATGCTCTTCAACCGATTGCTGCCCATATCTGCCCGCCCGTCAAGTATCACTACTCTGGACGGTTCTGACTTAGAATACATGGACAACTACAAATACCTAGGTGTCTGGTTAGACTGTAAACTCTCCTTCTAGACTCACATTAAGCATCTCCAATCCAAAATGAAATCTAGAATCGGCTTCCTATTTCACAACAAAGCATCCTTCACTCATGCTGCTCAACATACCCTCTTAAAACTGACTATCCTGCAGATCCTTGACTTTGTCATTTACAAAATAGCCTCCAACACTCTACTCAGACTACATCCAGTTTGCTATCACAATTACATTTTGTCACTGTTTTGTCACCAAAGCCCCATATACTACCCACCACTGCGACCTGTATGCTCTCGTTGGCTGGCCCTCGCTTTATATTTGTCTCCAATCCCACTGGCTCCAGGTCATCTATAGGTCTTTGCTAGGTAAAGCCTTATCTCAGCTCACTGGTCACCATAGAAACACCCACACGTAGCACATGCTCCAGCAGGTATATTTCACAGGTCACCCCCAAAGCCAATTCCTCTTTGGCCTCCTTTCCTTCCAGTTCTCTGCTGCCAATGACTGGAACAAATTGCAAAAATCACTGAAGCTGGAGACTCATATCTCCCTCACTAACTTTAAGCAGCAGCTGCCAGAGCAGCTCACAGATCATTACACCTGTACATAGCCCATCTCTAAATCATCCAACTACCTCATCCCCATACTGTTATTTATTTTTGCTCCTTTGCACCCCAGTATCTCTACTTGCATATTCATCTTCTGCACATCTATCACTCCAGTGTGTAATTGCTAAATTGTAATTATATTGCCACTATGGCCTATTTATTGCCTTACCTCCCTTATCTTACCTCATTTGCACACACTGTATATAGATCATTTTTTCTGTTGTGTTATTGATTGTACGTTTGTTTATGTGTAACTCTGTGTTGTTGTTTGTGTCGCTCTGGTCCAGAGCAGCCTAGTGTCTAAAGGGGACAGTTGTAAATGAAACTGGTTCCAGAGCAGCCTAGTGTTAAATAAAGGGTGAAATAACACTGGTCAAAATGCAGAAGACACATTTTGGGGGTTGGATGCATTCAGTTCTGCAACTGGCTAGTTATTCCCGAGTGGTGCAGCGGTCTAAGGCACTGCATCTCAATGGGAGGTGTCAGATAACACTGGTCCAGAGCAGCCTGTGTCAAATCCGGATTGGGAGTCCCATAGGGCGGATAACACTGGTCCAGAGCAGCCTAGTTTGGCCAGGGTAGGCCGTCATTGTAAATAAGAATTTGTTCTTACATTTACATTTACATTTAAGTCATTTAGCAGACGCTCTTATCCAGAGCAGACTTGTCAAAGGGGTGAATAACACTGACATCCAGAGGAACAGCCACTTTAGTGCATCTAAATCATTTAAGGGGGGGGGTGAGAAGATAATCATCTGGTCCAAGAGCAGCCTTTCAGGTGTCTCCGGAAGGTGGTGATTGACTCCGCTGTCCTGGCAGCCTGAGGGAGTTTGTTCCAATTGGGGGTGGGTAGATAACACTGGTTTGAGAGCTGAGCCTAGTGTCTAAAGTGGTAGGGAGATAACACTGGTCCAGAGCAGCCTAGTGCCCTTGGGGGGTGTAGGGCCTGATCAGAGCCTGGAGTCTAAAGCGGTGCCGTTCCCACAGCTCCGTAGGCAATCACCATGGTCTTGTAGCGGATGCGTAGATAACACTGGAAGCCAGTGGAGCGGAGTGTCGGGGTGACGTGAGAGAACTTGGGAAGGTTGAACACCAGAGCAGCCTAGTGTCTGGATGGTTGTAGATAATGGCACTGGTCCAGAGCCCAGCCTAGTGTCTAAAGGGGAGATGACAAGTAACCTGGTCCAGAGCAGCCTAGTGTCTGAGGCAGGGTCGTACTCTGCGGATGTTGTAGAGCATGAACCTACAGGAACGGGCCACCGCCATGATGTTGGTTGAGAACACTGGTCCAGGATCACGCCAAGGTTCTTAAGCGCTCTGGGAGATAACACTGGTCCAGTTGTCAGCCGTGATGTGTCGAGATCATGGAGTGGGCAGTCCACTGGTCCAAGAGCAGCCTAGTGTCTAAGGTTCAGCTTGAGGTGGTGATCCGTCATCAGGTGTCTCCGGAAGGTGGTGATTGACTAGTGTCCTGGCGTCGTGGGGAGTTTGTTCCACCATTGGGGGGCCAGAGCAGCCAGTTTTGACTGGGCTGAGCGGGAACACTTCCTCAGTGGTAGGGAGGGAGCAGGCCAGATGGATGGTCCAGAGCAGCCTTGTTTAAAGGGTGTAGGGCCTAGATAGAGCCTGGTCCAGAGCAGCCTAGTGTCCCCTAAAGCTCCGTAGGCAGATAACACTGGTCTTGAGCATGCCTAGTGTCTAAAGGGAAGCCAGTGGAGATAACACTGGTCCAGAGCAGCCTAGTGTCTAAAGGGGAAGGTTGAACACCAGACGGGCTGCGGCGTTCTGGATGAGTTGTAGGGGTTTAATGGCACTGGTCAGGGAGCAGCCAAGTGTCAGTAATCCAGACGGGAGATGACAAGTGCCTGGATTAACCTGGTCCAGAGCAGCCTGTGTGAGGCAGGGGTACTCTGCGGATGTTGTAGAGCATGAACCTACAGGAACGGGCCACCGCCATGATGTTGGTTGAGATAACACTGGTCCAGGATCAGCCTAGGTTCTTAGCGCTCTGGGAGGAGGACACAATGGAGTTGTCAACCGTGATGGCGAGATCATGGAGCAGTCCTTCCCACGGGAGGAAGAGCAGCTCTGTCTTGCCGAGGTTCAGCTTGAGGTGGTGGGATCCGTCATCCACACTGATATGTCTGCCAGACATCAGAGATGCAGCCACCTGGTCATCAGAAGGGGAAAGGGGTAGATTAACTGGTCCAGAGCTGCATAGCAATGATAGGAGAGACCATGTGAGGTTATGACACTGGTCCAAGCAGACTTGGTGTATAAAGCGAGAATAGGAGAGGGCCTAGAACAGAGCCCTGGGGGACACCAGTGGTAAAGGGGAGTGGCGAGAGACAGATTCCAGAGCACCTGGTAAGGGGACCTGTCAGGTAGGACGCAATCCTGTGGGCCACCGGAGATGCCCAACTCGGAGAGGGTGGAGAGGAGGATCTGATGGTTCACAGTATCGAAGGCAGCCGATAGGTCTAGAAGGATGAGAGCAGAGGAGGAGTGGGAGTTAGCTTTGGTGCGGAGCAGCCTCCGTGATACAGAAAGAGCAGTCTCAGTTGAATGACTAGTCTTGAAACCTGACTGATTTGGATCAAGAAGGTCATTCTGAGAGAGATAGCGGGAGAGCTGGCCAAGGAGCCACGTTCAAGAGTTTTGGAGAGAAAAGAAACAAGGGATACTGGTCTGTAGTTGTTGACATCGGAGGGATCGATGTAGGTTTTTTCAGAAGGGGTGCAGCTCTAGCTCTCTTGAAGATGGAAGGGAGATAACCAGCGGTCAGGGATGAGTTGATGAAGAGTGAGGTAGATAGAACTGGTCTCCGGAAATGGTCTGGAGAAGAGGGAGGGGATAGGGTCAACACAGGTTGTTGGGCGGCCGGTTCTAAAGGGGGTGAGATTTCATCTGGAGAGAGAGGGGAGGAAGTGGTCAGAGCACAGGGTAGGGCAGTGTGAGCAGAACCAGCGGTGTCGTTTGACAAGTCTTAACTGACTTGCTTTAGTTAAATAGAAAAATGAAATAAATAAAAAATCCCCATTCCCTTTCCTTATAAATAGCGAGCTAAATGAATGTGTCATCATAAATAGGAACAGCCATTGACAGCTTTGCAAGGCATGAACCTAGGAAAGGATTTCGCTCTCGTACCTGTAGTGGGGGTCATAGGAATAACCTGTCCAAATCACCCTTTAGGCGCTCCGAAGTAGAAGTTGACCCTAGCCACAGATCGAGGAACAGTTTACCCCAACCCCAACAGGAAGATAAAATAATAAAAAATATGACCCTGAACCAGTGGTTATCCACCCACTCCCCTTTAGTGGGTAGATAACACTGGTCCAGAGCAGTCTAGTGTCTAAAGGGGGGTGGGTAGATAACACTGGTCCAGAGCCTAGCCACTGGTCCAGTGTGTCTAAAGGGGAGTGGGTAGATAACACTGGTCCAGAGCAGCCTAGTGTCTAAAGGGGAGTGGGTAGATAACACTGGTCCAGAGCAGCCTAGTGTCTAAAGGGGGTGGGTAGATAACACTGGTCCAGAGCAGCCTAGTGTCTAAAGGGGAGTGGGTAGATAACACTGGTCCAGAGCAGCCTAGTGTCTAAAGGGGAGTGGGTAGATAACACTGGTCCAGAGCAGCCTAGTGTCTAAAGGGGAGTGGGTAGATAACACTGGTCCAGAGCAGCCTAGTGTCTAAAGGGGAGTGGGTAGATAACACTGGTCCAGAGCAGCCTAGTGTCTAAAGGGGAGTGGGTAGATAACACTGGTCCAGAGCAGCCTAGTGTCTAAAGGGGAGTGGGTAGATAACACTGGTCCAGAGCAGCCTAGTGTCTAAAGGGGAGTGGGTAGATAACACTGGTCCAGAGCAGCCTAGTGTCTAAAGGGGAGTGGGTAGATAACACTGGTCCAGAGCAGCCTAGTGTCTAAAGGGGAGTGGGTAGATAACACTGGTCCAGAGCAGCCTAGTGTCTAAAGGGGAGTGGGTAGATAACACTGGTCCAGAGCAGCCTAGTGTCTAGTGTCTAAAGGACAGGTAGATAACACTGGAGTGGGTAGATAACACTGGTCCAGAGCAGCCTAGTGTCTAAAGGGGAGTGGGTAGATAACACTGGTCCAGAGCAGCCTAGTGTCTAAAGGGGAGTGGGTAGATAACACTGGTCCAGAGCAGCCTAGTGTCTAAAGGGGATGGGTAGATAACACTGGTCCAGAGCAGCCTAGTGTCTAAAGGGGAGTGGGTAGATAACACTGGTCCAGAGCAGCCTAGTGTCTAAAGGGGAGTGGGTAGATAACACTGGTCCAGAGCAGCCTAGTGTCTAAAGGGGAGTGGGTAGATAACACTGGTCCAGAGCAGCCTAGTGTCTAAAGGGGAGTGGGTAGATAACACTGGTCCAGAGCAGCCTAGTGTCTAAAGGGGGGTGGGTAGATAACACTGGTCCAGAGCAGCCTAGTGTCTAAAGGGGGTGGGTAGATAACACTGGTCCAGAGCAGCCTAGTGTCTAAAGGGGAGTGGGTAGATAACACTGGTCCAGCGCGGGAGTGAGTGGGAGTGATCAGGCATGGTGACAGAGAGTGGGTAGATAACACTGGTCAGAGCAGCCTAGTGTCAAAGGGGATGGTGACACTGGTCCAGAGCAGCCTAGTGTCTAAAGGGAGTGATCAGGCATGGTGACAGAGAGTGGGAGTGATCAGGTATGGTGACAGAGAGTGGGAGTGATCAGGCATGGTGACAGAGAGTGGGAGTGATCAGGCATGGTGACAGAGAGTGGGAGTGATCAGGCATGGTGACAGAGAGTAGGAGTGATCAGGCATGGTGACAGAGAGTGGGAGTGATCAGGCATGGTGACAGAGAGTAGGAGTGATCAGGCATGGTGACAGAGAGTGGGAGTGATCAGGCATGGTGACAGAACAATGGAAATGCACATTTGTTGTGTATTTGAGTTTTAAAAAGGCTTCTAAAGTTTGTCATTTCCACTTTGAAATTTCCGATTTGATTTGCCGTAAAGAAAAACGTATAAATCCCTACAAAAATGTCAATGAATTATAATCCACATAGTAATTCACATATCCTGTTGCTGCAGGATTATTGTCCTGCTTTAGTAAACTGGCTCAAATTAAGATCCTACATCTGTACAGCACGTATAGATCTGGAGCCAACTAGCTTGGCTTTGATATTCATTTGATATTATTGTATATTCTGAATGTCTGTTGAGAGAGACTAGGTCCCCCGTCCCACCTTGGTATGATCCACACCAGACATAACTCATTCAAATGATAGTTTACTCCAATAGCATTTCATGATGGGTCTAATATTGAATCAAAAACAAGTAGTTTACCCCGAGTGGAAAAGAGTGGGATATGACTAGTTTGACGCCGTAAAAACAAAGCCATTAGGTTTTATTGTGGGACTTTTTCAATTCTCACTCTTTTCACCCTTTAATCCTGACAGCTCCTCCTTCCCTTTCTTTCTTTCTTTCTTTCTTTCTTTCTTTCTTTCTTTCTTTCTTTCTTTCTTTCTTTCTTTCTTTCTTTCTTTCTTTCTTCCCTCCCTCCCTCCCTCCCCCTCTCCCTCCCTCCCTTGCTTCCTTTCACATGTTAGCGTGGTGCGGTGGCGGTAATGTGGTGACGCCCCAGCTTGGCTGCTTGGCGAGCAAACTCCAGACCCTGTGATTGCATGCAGGAGTCGGAGGATTGCATCACTGCCTGAGTGCCTGTGGGGAGAGGCCACGGGAGCCGACTGACAGAGAGGGAAAGAGAGGAGGGGACAAGACGGAGTTGGAGACGGGAGAGAGTGAATGGATGGATGGAGAGTGTGAGAGAGAGAGAGAGAGAGAGAGAGAGAGAGAGAGAGAGAGAGAGAGAGAGAGAGAGAGAGAGAGAGGTTTGGGATGGACAGTGTCTGGGAAAGGTATTGAGAGAAAAATGAAGAGAAAAGGAGGGGGTTAAGGAGAAATAGAAAGGAAGAACAGACAATAACTGAAAGAGAGAGGAAAGGCTCCCTGGGAATGGAGATAGAGAGAGGAAAGGCTCCCTGGGAATGGAGATAGAGAGAGGAATGGCTCCCTGGGAGTGGAGATAGAGAGAGGAAAAGGAACAGTGAGAGGGAGAGAGCAGACAGGAGAGAGAATAGGGAGGGCAGAGAGAGAGAGGAACAGTGAGAGTGAGAGAGCAGGCAGGAGAGAGAATAGGGAGTGGAGATAGAGAGAGGAAGAGGAACAGTGAGAGGGAGAGAGCAGACAGGAGAGAGAATAGGGAGTGCAGAGAGAGAGAGAGACACAGAGTGTCAGTGGGAGGTCAGGGCTGGGTCTCTGACATTATCTCCATCTCTCAATTCAGTTCAAGGTCATTTCTGTTATGAGAAACATGTTTACATTGCCAAAGCAAGTGAAATAGGTAATAAACAAAAGTGAAATAAACAATATAGAATTTAGTACAAAAGGGAAAATAAATATGGGTTGTATTTACAATGGTGTTTGTTCTTCCCTGGTTGCCATTTTCTTGTGGTAACAGGTCACAAATATTGCTGCTGTGATGGCACACTGTGGTATTTCACCCAGTAGATATGGGATCAAGGGGAAAACCGCTGGTAGGTTGCACGAAACAAAACGAACTGGCAACAGACAAACAGAGAACACAGGTATAAATACATTGGGGATAATGGGGAAGATTGGAAACACCTGGAGGGGGGTGGAGACAAGCACAAAGACAGGTGGAACAGATCAGGGTGTGACAGTTTAGGGCCAAATAGCATTCAAGTTTGCTTTGTTTCTTTGTTAATTCTTAACCAATGTGTCAAGTAATTCTATTTTTGTTTTCTCATGATTTGGCTGGGTGTAACTGTTGCTGTCCTGGGGCTCTGTGGGGTCTGTTTGTGTTTGTGAACAGAGTCCCAGAACCAGCTTGCTTAGAGGGCTCTTCTCCAGGTTCATTTCTCTGTAGGTGATGGCTTTGTTATGGAAGTGGAAGGGAATCGTTTTCCTTTTAGGTGGTTGTAGAATAGAACTCTCTCTTCCTCTCTCCCTGGTGGTCTCTCCTGCTGTTATTCTGCTTAGTGTGGTGCTCTGTGTGTAGTAGGGACTGGTTTGTTGTGAAATAGCCCACGTCATTGTCAGATTACTCAGGTCTTTTCAAAGCCTCTATTCCTGTTGTACTATGTGCCTAAGGTAGAGGTCGACCGATTAATCGGAATGGCCGAATAATTGGGGCCGATTTCAAGTTTTCATAACAATCGGAAATCGGTATTTAAAAAAAAAATTACACCTTTATTTCATCTTTATTTAACTCGGCAAGTCAGTTAAGAACATATTCTTATTTTCAATGACGGCCTAGAAACGGTCGGTTAACTGCCTCGTTCAGGAGCAGAACGACAGATTTTCATCTTGTCAGCTCGGGGGACTCAATCTTGCAACCTTACAGTTAACTAGTCCAACGCAATAACGACCTGCCTCTCTCCCGTTGCACTCCACAAGGAGACTGCCTGTTACGCAAATGCAGTAAGCCAACGTAAGTTGCTAGCTAGCATTAAACTTATCTTATAAAAAACAATCAATCATTATCACTAGTTAACTAGACCTGGTTGATGATATTACTAGATATTATCTAGCGTGTCCTGTGTTGCATATAATCTGACTGAGCATACAAGCATACAAGTATCTAAGTATCTGACTGAGAGGTGGTAGGCAGAAGCAGGCGTGTAAACATTCATTCAAACAGCACTTTTGTGCGTTTTGCCAGCAGCTCTTCGTTGTGCATAGGGAGGAGCGAGGAGAGGGACGGAAGCTACACTGGCAATACTAAAGTGACTATAAGAACATCCAATAGTCAACGGTTAATTAAATACAAATGGCATAGAGGGAAATAGTCCTATAATTCCTATAATAACTACAACCTAAAACTTCTTACCTGGGAATATTGAAGACTCATGTTAAAAGGAACCACCAGCTTTCATATGTTCTCATGTTCTGAGCAAGGAACTTAAACGTTAGCTTTCTTACATAGCACATATTGCACTTTTACTTTCTTCTCCAACACTATGTTTTTGCATTATTTAAACCAAATTGAACATGTTTCATTATTTACTTGAGGCTAAATTGGTTTTATTGATGTATTATATTAAGTTCAAATAAGTGTTCATTCAGTATTGTTGTAATTGTCATTATTACAAATATATATATTTTTTTAATCGGCCGATTAATCGGTATCAACTTTTTTGGTCCTCCAATAATCGGTATCGGCGTTGAAAAATCGTAATCATAATCGGTCGACCTCTAGCCTAAAGCGCTAGCTAGCGTTAGTGAAGGTAAGCATCTGCATAGCAGTGACTCGCCTACCCAGGGGACTGACTGTTTACATATGAGTGCATGTATTAGCATATTTGACAAACCACCATGGTTTGGGTAGTGATACTGCGGGTGTACAGGTTGATTAAGCTTTTTGTATTAAAACATGGATTTCTTAAGGTAGGTAAGATAATACATGATATTTCAGATAGACCCGGGTACAAATACTTGTTGAACTTTTGCGTACTTTATCTGTGCTTGGTTGAGCTTGACTGTTGCAATGGAAAAGTCCCAAAACTGCAAACCCCGCCCATCTGGCACTCCAGGCAGGCTAAAGCAAACACTGGAAACCAGATCTGATCACGGGTCCAGTCTTGGTGAAAGGGAGAAAGTATTCCTTTTGAGACACACACACACAGATCTCAGTTAATAAAAGTGTCTGCTGCTGCCTGGGAGAAGAAGTTTCCTCGCCCGAAGCCAGAACTGAAGACCACAGTCCTGGCTACTACCCCTACCCTCTCCCCACCTTCTCCTCTCTCTCTGTCGCTCTCCTTTTTGTCAATAATACCTAATACCATTTCTAGATACAGTATTTACCCCTGCCACCTCCCTCCCTCCTGCCCCAGAGTCAAGTCAGGTCAGGCAGTGTGTTGTAACCCAGGCCTTGGCAGACTCAGCCAGAGTGTGAAAACACTGCCAATCCACTGTTCTCAGACTAGCTCTCTGTTTGGGTCTAACAGTGATACTGGACCTGAAAGGGACATGTTGCCCCCCCATTCCAAGGTAGTGCTGTGGCCTTTGACAACTAAATCCACTACTCGGGCCCTCCTACTCTCTCTCACGCTCTACTGTCATCTCTCACTCCCTCTCTCTCCTTCTTCTCCCTCCCCTCCACCACCTTCCCTCTCTCTCCTTCTTCTCCCTCCCCTCCACCACCTTCCCTCTCTCCTCTGTCTGAGAGTTCTGGCTGGGGGCCATCCGTAGCTCAGTAAGAGGGTTCCTGTTGCAGTAAGTCCCCTCTGTTTCTCTCCCTCCCTCTCTCTCTCTCTCTCTCTCTTCTTCTCCCTCCCTCTCTCTCTCTCTCAATCTCATACACACACACGTTTGTTTTGCTGTCCATGTCGGGACCAAACAATTGATTCCCATTCAAAATCCTATTTTCCCTAACCCCTAACCTAAACCCAACCTTAAAGGCAGCACTTAATCACTTGGTGTGATTTATCATTATTTACTACATTATTGATTTATTCTTTTCCATTCAGCCATCAGATTTGCCACCAATAATGCTCCTTATAGGACACATCACTGCACTCTATACTCCTCTGTAAACTGGTCATCTTTATATAGCCGTCGCAAGACCCACTGGTTGATGCTTATTTATAAAACCCTCATAGGCCTCACACCCCCTATCTGAGATATCTACTGCAGCCCTCATCCTCCGCATACAACACCTGTTCTGCCAGTCACATTCTGTTAAAGGTCCCCAAAGCACACACATCCCTGGGTCGCTCCTCTTTTCAGTTCGCTGCAGCTGGCGACTGGAACGAGCTGCAACGAACACTCAAACTGGACAGTTTTATCTCCATCTCTTCATTCAGTCTCAATCATCGGCACTCTTACTGACAGTTGAGGCTGCTTCGCATGATGTATTGTTGTCTCTATCTTCTTGGCCTTTGTGCTGTTGTTAGGCATGTTTGTACCATGTTTGTGCTGCTACCATGTTGTGTTGCTACCGTGTTGTTGTCATGTTGTGTTGCTATTGTGTTGTTGTCATGTTGTGTTGCTACCATGCTATGTTGTCATGTGTTGCTGCAATGTTGTGTTGTCTTAGAAAATAAACTATATTTATCTATTAATTTATTGGTCCAGTTGGCATGCTTTATTATTATAATTAGTCTCTACTCACATTGTGGTCTTCCTCTCATTGTCTTCCTCTCATTGAATCGTAGCAGGTGACCTCTCTGAGCTCTCAGCCTCCATTGATCCCTCAGGAAAATAACCAACCCAATGTTCTTTTTTACAATTAGTGGGTGGTCCTTAATACACAGCGCGCTGAATGATCGGCAGACGAACGCTAGATCCACATTCGGTGTGATGTGTTTGAACCTTAACTCTAACTCCTAACCTTAACCCTAACTCCTAACCTTAACCCTAACTCCTAACCTTAACTCTAACTCCTAACCTTAACTCTAACTCCTAACCTTAACTCTAACTCCTAACCTTAACTCTAACTCCTAACCTTAACCCTAACTCCTAACCTTAACTCCTAACTTAACCTTAACCTAACTCCTAACCTTAACCCTAACTCCTAACCTTAACCCTAACTCCTAACCTTAACCCTAACTCCTAACCTTAACCCTAACTCCTAACCTTAACTCTAACTCCTAACCTTAACCCTAACTCCTAACCTTAACTCTAACTCCTAACCTTAACTCTAACTCCTAACCTTAACCCTAACTCCTAACCTTAACCCTAACTCCTAACCTTAACCCTAACTCCTAACCTTAACCCTAACTCCTAACCTTAACTCTAACTCCTAACCTTAACTCTAACTCCTAACCCCTAACTCCTAACCTTAACCTAACTCCTAACCTTAACTCCTAAACCCTAACTCCTAACCTTAACTCTAACTCCTAACCTTAACCTAACTCCTAACCTTAACCCTAACTCCTAACCTTAACTCCTAACCTTAACTCTAACTCCTAACCTTAACCCTAACTCCTAACCTTAACTCTAACTCCTAACCTTAACCCTAACTCCTAACCTTAACCCTAACTCCTAACCTTAACCCTAACTCCTAACCTTAACTCTAACTCCTAACCTTAACGCTAACTCCTAACCTTAAGCCCAAAACGGCCTTGTCCATTGTGGGGACCAGCAAAATATCCCCACTTGTCCAGATCTTCCTTGTTTTACTATCCTTGTGAGGACTTCTGGTTACCATAAGGATAGTAAAAACAAAAACACTAACTCTCTCCCTCCCTCTCTCTGTTTTCAGTCTCCCCTCAGCCCCCCCCCCTCCGGGTCCTTGTATGCTGTAACAGTTATTATATCATCCCTATACGTTTCTGTGTGTATTTTTGTGGAGCCTGAAAGAGGAAGGGAAGTGTGAGGTATGTATTGATAGAGAGAGGAGGTGTGAGGTATGTATTGATAGAAAGAGGAAGGGAAGTGTGCGGTATGTATTGATAGAAAGAGGAAATGTGAGGTATGTAATTGGCAGAAAGAGGAAGGGAAGTGTGAGGTATGTATTGATAGTAAGAGGAGGGGAAGTGTGAGGTATGTATTGATAGAAAGAGGAAGTGTGCGGTATGTATTGATAGAAAGAGGAAGTGTGAGGTATATAGTGATAGAAAGAGGAAGTGTGAGGTATGTATTGATAGAAAGATGAGGTGTGAGGTATGTATTGATAGAAAGAGGAAGGGAAGTGGGAGGTATGTATTGATAGAAAGAGGAAGTGGGAGGTATGTATTGATAGAAAGAGGAAGTGTGAGGTATGTATTGATAGAAAGAGGAAGTGTGAGGTATGTATTGATAGAAAGAGGAGACGAAGTGTGAGGTATGTATTGATAGAAAGAGGTGTGAGGTATGTATTGATAGAAAGAGGAGGTGTGAGGTATGTATTGATAGAAAGAGGAAGTGTGAGGTATGTATTGATAGAAAGAGGAAGGGAAGTGTGAGGTATGTATTGATAGAAAGAGGAAGGGAAGTGTGAGGTATGCATTGGCAGAAATAGGAAGGAAAGTGTGAGGTATGTATTGTCAGAAAGAGGAAGGACAGTGTGAGGTATGTATTGACAAAAAGAGGAAGGGAAGTGTGAGGTATGTATTGATAGAAAGAGGAAGTGTGATGTTTGTATTGATAGAAAGAGGAAGTGTGATGTATGTATTGATAGAAAGAGGAGGTGTGAGGTATGTATTGATAGAAAGAGGAAGGGAAGTGTGAGGTATGTATTGATATAAAGAGGAAGAGAAGTGTGAGGTATGTATTGGCAGAAAGAGGAAGAAAAGTGTGAGGTATGTATTGACGGAAAGAGGAAAAGTGAGGTATGTATTGACAGACAGAGGAAGGGAAGTGTGAGGTATGTATGAAGTGTTAGGTATATATTGATAGAAATAATAATTATGAGGTATGTATTGACAGAAAGAGGAAGGGAAGTGTGAGGTATGTATGAAGTGTGAGGTATGTATTGATAGAAAGAGGAAGTGTGAGGTATGTATTGACAGAAAGAGGAAGGGTAGTGTGAGGTATGTATGAAGTGTGAGGTATGTATGAAGTGTGAGGTATGTATTGACAGAAAAAGGAAGGGATGTGTGAGGTATGTATGAAGTGTGAGGTATGTATTGATAGAAAGAGGAAGTGTGAGGTATGTATTTACAGAAAAAGGAAGGGAAGTGTGAGGTATGTATGAAGTGTGATGTATGTATTGACAGAAAGAGGAAGGGAAGTGTGAAGTATGTATGAAGTGTGAGGTATGTATTGGCAGAAAGAGGAAGTGTGAGGTATGTATTGGCAGAAAGAGGAAGTTTGAGGTATGTATTGACAGAAAGAGGAAGTGTGAGGTATGTATTGATAGAAAGAGGAAGTGTGAGGTATGTATTGACAGAAAAAGGAAGGGAAGTGTGAAGTATGTATGAAGTGTGAGGTATGTATTGGCAGAAAGAGGAAGTGTGAGGTATGTATTGACAGAAAGAAGAAAACACCGAGAGGGGAGGAGTCTTGGGTCAGAAAGGTTCACTTACAGAATTATGAAATAAAGGAGAGAGAATGATGAAAAAGAGAGAGAGAGAGAAAGAAAGAATAGAAAAATAGAAATAGCAAACTATCCAGGGAAGGAGGAAGGGGGAGGGTGTTGAGAAAAATAAAAGACAGGAGGAGAGAGGGCAGAGAAAATGAGAGAAAACAATTGTGAGAAAGGGAAAGAAAAGTCAGAAAGAGGGGGAGAGATAGACTGAGAGGGGAAAGAGAGAGAAAGAGAGAGAGGCCCAGTGAAGGCTGAGGGGAAACTGAGGTTTCCTATCTGAGGAGGTGGCTGGCTGAGAAGAAAAACATCTCTCAACTCAGAGTGTGTGTGTGCATGTCATTGTTGAGTGATGGGACAGGGGAGGAGGGGTATGTTGAGGTTGTGGTTTGGGTGTGTATGTGTCAGGGAGGAGGGGACAGTCAGAACTCCTGCCCTGAAAGAAGGATGGAGAAGGGGGGGAGAGAAGGTGAGAGGAAGCGAGAGGGAGAGAGAAGTGGAAGAGTGAGACACTAAAAGAAAACGTCAGAAAGGAGAAGTCCGTCGTATGGGTTCAATGGTGGAAGGCAAATTGTAGCCTGGCTACAGATTTATTTGGTCATTCTCTGTTTAGTGTGACAATAACCATAGGAGTTGCTAAAACAGTACAGGCTAGAATTTGCTCAGGTTAGTGTCCAATATATACCTTTTGTATGTTTACTAAAGATATCTACTGCATCCTGTTCTAGGTGTACAGCCTGGCTAAACCAGACTCATCATAGTTGAGCACAGCCAGCCGTGACTGAGAGACCCATGAGGCGGTGCACAGCGGGCCCAGCGTCGTCTGGGTTAGGGGAGGGTTTGGCCGGTTGGGATGTCATTGTCCCATCGCGCTCTAGCAACTACTTGTGGTGGGCCGGGCACCTGCAAACTGACTTCGGTAGTCAGCTGGACGGTGTTTCACACCTGAGGCCTCCGCTCTCCCACCTGGCCTGGCTGCAGTATCTGCACTCCGCTGGGCTCAGAGGGCTTAGAAACCTGCAGGGCTGGACACAGCTCCACTGCAAAGAGAGCAGGTAGCCTGGTGGTTAGAGGCAGGTAGCCCGGTGGTTAGAGGCAGGTAGCCTGGTGGTTACAGACAGGTAGCCTGGTGGTTAGAGACAGGTAGCCTGGTGGTTAGAGACAGGTAGCCTGGTGGTTAGAGACAGGTAGCCCGGTGGTTACAGACAGGTAGCCTGGTGGTTACAGACAGGTAGCCTGGTGGTTAGAGACAGGTAGGCTGGTGGTTAAAAACAGGTAGCCTGGTGGTTACAGACAGGTAGCCCGGTGGTTAGAGACAGGTAGCCCGGTGGTTAGAAACAGGTAGCCCGGTGGTTAGAAACAGGTAGCCCGGTGGTTACAGACAGGTAGCCTGGTGGTTAGAGACAGGTAGCCTGGTGGTTAGAGACAGGTAGCCTGGTGTTAGAGACAGGTAGCCTGGTGGTTAGAGACAGGTAGCCTGGTGGTTAGAGACAGGTAGCCTGGTGGTTAGAGACAGGTAGCCCGGTGGTTAGAGACAGGTAGCCTGGTGGTTAGAGACAGGTAGCCCGGTGGTTAGAGACAGGTAGCCCGGTGGTTAGAGACAGGTAGCCTGGTGGTTAGAGACAGGTAGCCTGGTGGTTAGAGACAGGTAGCCTGGTGGTTAGAGACAGGTAGCCCGGTGGTTAGAGACAGGTAGCCTGGTGGTTACAGACAGGTAGCCTGGTGGTTAGAGACAGGTAGCCTGGTGGTTAGAGACAGGTAGCCCGGTGGTTACAGACAGGTAGCCTGGTGGTTACAGACAGGTAGCCTGGTGGTTAGAGACAGGTAGGCTGGTGGTTAAAAACAGGTAGCCTGGTGGTTACAGACAGGTAGCCTGGTGGTTAGAGACAGGTAGCCCGGTGGTTAGAAACAGGTAGCCCGGTGGTTAGAGACAGGTAGCCCGGTGGTTACAGACAGGTAGCCTGGTGGTTAGAGACAGGTAGCCTGGTGGTTAGAGACAGGTAGCCTGGTGTTAGAGACAGGTAGCCTGGTGGTTAGAGACAGGTAGCCTGGTGGTTAGAGACAGGTAGCCTGGTGGTTAGAGACAGGTAGCCCGGTGGTTAGAGACAGGAGCCCGGTGGTTAGAGACAGGTAGCCCGGTGGTTAGAGACAGGTAGCCCGGTGGTTAGAGACAGGTAGCCCGGTGGTTAGAGACAGGTAGCCTGGTGGTTAGAGACAGGTAGCCTGGTGGTTAGAGACAGGTAGCCTGGTGGTTAGAGACAGGTAGCCTGGTGGTTAGAGACAGGTAGCCCGGTGGTTAGAGAGACAGGTAGCCCGGTGGTTAGAGACAGGTAGCCCGGTGGTTAGAGACAGGTAGCCTGGTGGTTAGAGACAGGTAGCCTGGTGGTTAGAGACAGGTAGCCTGGTGGTTAGAGACAGGTAGCCCGGTGGTTAGAGACAGGTAGCCCGGTGGTTAGAGACAGGTAGCCCGGTGGTTAGAGACAGGTAGCCTGGTGGTTAGAGACAGGTAGCCTGGTGGTTAGAGACAGGTAGCCTGGTGGTTAGAGACAGGTAGCCTGGTGGTTAGAGACAGGTAGCCTGGTGGTTAGAGACAGGTAGCCTGGTGGTTAGAGACAGGTAGCCCGGTGGTTAGAGACAGGTAGCCCGGTGGTTAGAGACAGGTAGCCCGGTGGATAGAGACAGGTAGCCTGGTGGTTAGAGACAGGTAGCCTGGTGGTTAGAGACAGGTAGCCTGGTGGTTAGAAACAGGTAGCCTGGTGGTTAGAGACAGGTAGCCTGGTGGTTAGAGCATTGGGCCAGTAAAAGAAAGGTTGCAAGAATCCCCGAGCTGATAAAAATCTGTCATGCTGCCCCTGAACAAGGCTGTCATGCTGCCCCTGAACAAGGCTGTCATGCTGCCCCTGTACAAGGCTGTCATGCTGCCCCTGAACAAGGCTGTCATGCTGCCCCTGAACAAGGCTGTCATGCTGCCCCTGAACAAGGCTGTCATGCTGCCCCTGAACAAGGCTGTCATGCTGCCCCTGTACAAGGCTGTCATGCTGCCCCAGATGAACAAGGCTGTCATGCTGCCCCTGAACAAGGCTGTCATGCTGCCCCTGAGCAAGGCTGTCATGCTGGTTGAACAAGGCTGTCATGCTGCCCTGAACAAGGCTGTCATGGACCCCTAGAACAAGGCTGTCATGCTGCCCCTGTTGTGGGACAAGGCTGTCATGCTGCCCCTGAACAAGGCTGTCATGCTGCCCCTGAACAAGGCTGTCATGCTGCCCCTGAACAAGGCTGTCATGCTGCCCCTGAACAAGGCTGTCATGCTGCCCCTGAACAAGGCTCACACACACACACACACACGCACACGCACACGCACACGCACATCATCCATGACATAATTTTGGTCTTGTTATACCATAGCTGAACCCTCAGTATCAAGGCTGTCATGCTGCCCCTGAACAAGGCTGTATGCTGCCCCTCAACAAGGTGTCATGCTGCCCCTGAACAAGGCTGTCATGCTGCCCCATGAACAAGGCTGTCATGCCCTGCCCCTGAACAAGGCTGTCATGCTGCCCCTGAACAAGGCTGTCATGTCTGCCCCTGAACAAGGCTGTCATGCTGCCCCTGAACAAGGCTGTCATGCACCTTCCCCTGAACAAGGCTGTCATGCTGCCCCCCCATGTCAAGGCTTCATGCTGCCCCTGAACAAGGCTGTCATGCTGCCCCTGAACAAGGCTGTCATGCTGCCCCTGAACAAGGCTGTCATGCCCCCTGAACAAGGCTGTCATGCTGCCCCTGTACAAGGCTGTCATGCTGCCCCTGACAAGGCTGTCATGCTGCCCCATGAACAAGGCTGTCATGCCCCCTGAACAAGGCTGTCATGCTGCCCCTGAACAAGGCTGTCATGCTGCCTTCAACAGGCTGTCATGCTGCCCCTGAACAAGGCTGTCATGCTGCCCCTCAACAAGGCTGTCATGCTGCCCCTGAACAAGGCTTCATGCTGCCCCATGTTACAAGGCTGTCATGCTGCCCCTGAACAAGGCTTCATGCTCCCCCTGAACAATGGCTGTCATGCTGCCCCTGAACAAGGCTGTCATGCCCCCTCCCCAAGGCTGTCATGCTGCCCCATGTAAAGGCTGTCATGCTGCCCCTGAACAAGGCTGTCATGCTGCCCCTGAACAAGGCTGTCATGCTGCCCCTGAACAAGGCTGTCATGCTGCCCCTGTACAAGGCTGTCATGCTGCCCCTGAACAAGGCTGTCATGCTGCCCCTGAACAAGGCTGTCATGCTGCCCCTGAACAAGGCTGTCATGCTGCCCCTGAACAAGGCTGTTCCTAGGCCGTCCTAGACTGACTTGCCTAGTTAAATAAAGGTTAAATAAAAAAGTTTCACTCAGTGCCATTGCTAACACTAAAACCTCATGGAAACTGCAAGGAGACTGCTCCCAGATGAGGACACATTATAGACCTCCACTTTATGGCTGACCCATAAATGTTATCATAACTAATGCAAGAGGGTTGAGCTAGAGAGTAATCCCTTCCAGATAACATAAGATAATGGTGGTTGGGGCTGAGGGACGAAGTCAACAGTTCAGCTGCTTCTGTGAATGTGTGTGAGAACCAGGACTAGGACACAGGAGGACCTCCCTCTGAGGCCTTGGATTGTGGGATAGGATCACAGCCAGTGTGTGTGGAAGCACTGAGAGAGGTCCACAGCAGGAGGGGGATCAGTTACAATCAGGCTCAGAGAGGGGTTATGATCTCACACACACACACACACACACACACACACACACACACACACACACACACACACACACACACACACACACACACACACACCCCGCACACGCACACCCCAGATCCATCCATGACATAATTTTGGTCTTGTTATACCATAGATTAGTTTCTCTCAGAACCTACTCCAGTATCCACAGTGTCTTGCTACGCTGAAATATAACACTGAGTGTATATCTAATCTGATATAAAGATCAGTAGGTCAGAGCAGGGTCAGAGGTCATCTCTGATCCAGCCTTCCACAATAGAGGTGTTGAAACACCCCATCCCACTACATCCTCCTGACCCTTCACCTAATCTAGCTCCCACCCACCCTTCCACCCACCTCACCCTCACCTCTCCCCCCATGTTACCTTCCACCTCTCTGCCATGTCACCTTCCACCTCTCCCCCATGTCACCTTCCACCTCTCCCCCACCTCACCCTCACCTCTCCCGCCTGTCACCTTCCACCTCTCCCCCACCTCACCCTCCCTCCCTCTCCCCCTATCACCTTCCACCTGTCCCACATGTCACCTTCCACCTCTCCCCCATGTCAACTTCCACCTCTCCCCCATGTTACCTTCCACCTCTCCCCCATGTCACCTTCCCCCTATCCCCCATGTTACCTTCCACCTCCCCCATGTCACCTTCCACCTCTCCCCCACCTCACCCTCACCTCTCCCCCATGTTACCTTCCACCTCTCCCCCATGTCAACTTCCACCTCTCCCCCATGTTACCTTCCACCTCTCCCCCATGTCAACTTCCACCTCTCCCCCATGTCACCTTCCACCTCTCCCCCATGTTACCTTCCACCTCTCCCCCATGTCACCTTCCACCTCTCCCCCATGTGACCTTCCACCTCTCCCCCATGTGACCTTCCACCTCTCCCCCATGTCACCTTCCACCTCTCCCCCATGTCACCTTCCACCTCTCCCCCATGTCACCTTCCACCTCTCCCCCATGTCACCTTCTCTCCCCCACACCTCCCCCATGTCACCTTCCACCTCTCCCCATGTCACCTTCCACCTCTCCCCCACCTTCCACCTCTCCCCATGTCACCTTCCACCTCTCCCCCATGTCACCTACCTTCCACCTCTCCCCCATGTCAACTTCCACCTCTCCCCCTTCCATGTTCCCTTCCACCTCTCCCCCATGTCAACTTCCACCTCTCCTTCCACCTCCCCCCATGTCATGTCACCTCTCCAACCTTCCAGCCCACCTCACCCTCCCCCACACCTTCTCCCCCATGTTACCTTCCACCTCTCCCCTATGTCACCTTCCACCTTCTCCCCCATGTTACCTTCCACCTCTCCCCCATGTCAACTTCCACCTCTCCCCCACCTCACCTTCACCTCTCCCCATGTTACCTTCCACCTCTCCACCATGTTACCTTCCACCTCTCCCCCATGGTCACCTTCCACCTCTCCCCATGTCACCTTCCACCTCTCCCCATGTCACCTTCCACCTCTCCCCCATGTTACCTTCCACCTCTCCCCTATGTCAACTTCCACCTCTCCCCCATGTTACCTTCCACCTCTCCCCCATGGTACCTTCCACCTCTCCCCTATGTCACCTTCCACCTCTCCCCTATGTCACCTTACACTTCTCCCCCATGTTACCTTCCACCTCTCCCCCATGTCACTTCCACCTCTCCCCCACCTCACCCTCACCTCTCCCCCATGTTACCTTCCACCTCTCCACCATGTTACCTTCCACCTCTCCCCCATGGTACCTTCCACCTCTCCCCTATGTCACCTTCCACCTCTCCCCCATGTCACCTTCCACCTCTCCCCCATGTGACCTTCACCTCTCCCCATGTCAACTTCCACCTCTCCCCCATGTGACCTTCCACCTCTCCCCCATGTCACCTTCCACCTCTCCCCCATGTCACCTTCCACCTCCCCCCATGTCACCTTCCACCTCTCCCCCATGTCACCTTCCACCTCTCCCCATGTCACCTTCCACCTCTCCCCATGTCACCTTCCACCTCTCCCCCATGTCACCTTCCACCTCTCCCCCATGTCACCTTCCACCTCTCCCCATGTCACCTTCCACCTCTCCCCATGTCACACCTCTCCCCCATGTTACCTTCCACCTCTCCCCATGTCACCTTCCACCTCTCCCCCATGTTCCACCTCTCCCCATGTCACCTTCCACCTCTCCCCCATGTCACCTTCCACCTCTCCCCCATGTCACCTTCCACCTCTCCCCATGTCACCTTCCACCTCTCCCCCATGTCACCTCTCCCCCATGTCACCTTCCACCTCTCCCCCATGTCACCTTCCACCTCTCCGCCATGTCACCTTCCACCTCTCCCCCATGTCACCTTCCACCTCTCCCCATGTCACCTTCCACCTCTCCCCATGTCACCTTCCACCTCTCCCCCATGTCACCTTCCACCTCTCCCCCATGTCACCTTCCACCTCTCCCCCATGTCACCTTCCCCCCTGTCCCCCATGTCACCTTCCACCTCTCCCCCATGTCACCTTCCACCTCTCCCCATGTCACCTTCCACCTCTCCCCATGTCACCTTCCACCTCTCCCCATGTCACCTTCCACCTCTCCCCCCATGTCACCTTCCACCTCTCCCCATGTCACCTTCCACCTCTCCCCATGTCACCTTCCACCTCTCCCCATGTCACCTTCCACCTCTCCCCCATGTCACCTTCCACCTCTCCCCCATGTCACCTTCAACCTCTCCCCCATGTGACCTTCCACCTCTCCCCCATGTCACCTTCCACCTCTCCCCCATGTCACCTTCCACTTCCACCTCCCCCATGTCACCTTCCACCTCTCCCCATGACCACCTTCCACCTCTCCCCCATGTCACCTCTCCCCCATGTCAACTCTCCCCCATGTCACCTTCCACCTCTCCCCCATGTTACCTTCCACATCTCCCCCATGTGACTTTCCAGCTCTCCCCCCATGTGACCTTCCACCTCACCCAACCATCGCTCTGACTTGCCCACCACCCAGCATATGCATTACCTCTCCCCACCCTCACCTCACCTTTCCAAAGCGCCAAAGGGAAGTGTTTTGAGTTGGGTACTTCCTTACAGGGGAGGCAGAAAAGAACCTGGAATAGGATGGGAAAGGGAGGTAAAACAGAGGAGACACAGACCTCTCATTCACTCTCCTCACCCCCCTCGCTCTCATTCAGCTGTTACAGCCTGTGTTTGCTTTGCCTTGGCAGGGGCGAGAGGGGGGGCTCTGGAGGGGCACAAAGCCGCCTTTCAAAGAGGCTAGCGACCCCACGGCTGAGTGAGGAAGTCTGCACAGGGGCCAAGCAACACCCCTTCCCCAAACTTCACAGCCTCCCGCCATCCCGCCACTGCCCCCTCCTAAATCACTGACTGGGCCGTACACACACACACACACACACACACACACACACACACACACACACACACACACACACACACACACACACACACACACACACACACACACACACACACACACAGAAACACACACACAGAAACACACACAGGGCCAGCTAGCTCCCCCTTCCTTCTGACCTCCGCTGGTTCTAGAATCCACACTGACTCACTTCCAGCCAGGGCCCTTCTCCAGAGTCATTACTGTACAGAGAGGGTATCCTGAGGTGAATCAACATGCAGCGGAGTCATTCATTTCCAGCACCACTGATTCACTTTTTCAACATACCCTGTAGTACTAAACGGGGACATGAGAAGAGTTTGGCCAGGCGGAACTCGAGAGGGGACTGTTTTATAGTTGCTCTGAATGTGCCTAGTATATCTAAAGGGCCGATCATATGCTATTCATCATTCTATTCGTGAGAGATGATTGCTGTCATGTACAGTGAACTGTTACATAGGACTCTTTGAGACATTTTATAGATACAGCTTTAACAGTATCCTTAGAATGTCTCTCCATCACCCCCCTCTTTTTTCCAGGGTATTGCAACATTCCAACCCAGCCTGTATGACAGCCTGGACTGTACCACTGTTGGATTGCTCAGTTTATAGGGTGACAGCTTGCTAACTCCTATGGTTATTGTCACTGTTTGGCGTAAATAACCATAGGAGTTGGCAAGACAGCACAGACAGATCTGAGACCAGGCTAATGTGAGCAGGGTTGGGCTAGTTAAAAAAAGGGGAAGAGAAGATGATGTATAGCATCTGTCCTCAGGTCAGGTCTTGTAATGGTTTACACATGGAGCTACTGGGGTGTGTGGGATATAAGAGGGGCTTTTATGTCCAGACCCCCAGAGTGGATTCTGCCCCAGGCAGCACGGAGAACAGAGCACAGTGATAGGACCATCAGCCACAGGAGGGGATCTGATGGGGGGTCCGGGACGTTTTCCAGGTTAATGTCACGTGCATAAGTACAGAAATGCCTTTCAACAAAAAAAACACCAATGCAGATTTCAATATCAATGTAACACTACAAACAACACAAGGTAGAACAGAAACACGCTGAAATAAAAGATAAGAAGAACAGGAGAAAGTAAGAAGTTATATAGAGGGTCAGTTCCAATAGCATATTTACAATGTGCAGGGATACTGGAGAGAAACAGGTAGATATGTATCGGGGTAAAGTGACTAGGCATCACAGGGAGGATTTGACCGTTTAAAGGGGATGACGGGGGACTTTCTGCTACATAAACAAACATCAACTTAAACATGTTGGCAGTGTGTGATGTGAGTTACACAACTTAGAGGGAGATCTACTCTGCTGGCAGAGGCTTGATGAAGTTACCACATGTACCCAGACTCTCAGGAGGTTAGAGAAGCAGACAGAGGGAGATCTACTCTGCTGGCAGAGGCTTGATGAAGTTACCACATGTACCCAGACTCTCAGGAGGTCAGAGAAGCAGACAGAGGGAGATCTACTCTGCTGGCAGAGGCTTGATGAAGTTACCACATGTACCCAGACTCTCAGGGCAGAGAAGCAGACAGAGGGAGATCTACTCTGCTGGCAGAGGCTTGATGAAGTTACCACATGTACCCAGACTCTCAGGAGGTCAGAGAAGCAGACAGAGGGAGATCTACTCTGCTGGCAGAGGCTTGATGAAGTTACCACATGTACCCAGACTCTCAGGAGGTCAGAGAAGCAGACAGAGGGAGATCTACTCTGCTGGCAGAGTCTTGATGAAGTTACCACATGTACCCAGACTCTCAGGAGGTCAGAGAAGCAGACAGAGGGAGATCTACTCTGCTGGCAGAGGCTTGATGAAGTTACCACATGTACCCAGACTCTCAGGAGGTCAGAGAAGCAGACAGAGGGAGATCTACTCTGCTGGCAGAGGCTTGATGAAGTTACCACATGTACCCAGACTCTCAGGTCAGAGAAGCAGACAGAGGGAGAAGGGAGGGAGACGGAGCCAGGGCATTTGTGGCCCACTTTCCGTGAGTGTGATAAGCTCAAGCACTGCTAAAGTTTAAATTATTAGTATTCAAATACTATTTGAATGCAGGTCTGGTATCCACTATCCATTCTTCTCCATCTTCTACCTCATTGGTCAGGTTACAACACAGTCTTATTCAAACATCATGTGATTGTGTGTTTATCAGTCTGTGGCTGGAGGGTGTATGAAACAGGTGATTGCCGTGTCGTGTTGACATATGTGGGGTTAGACAGATATAAGCTGTTGGAATCTGGCAGGACAGAGAACACACATGTACACACGTACACACACACTTTCAAGGTAGGTGGGAGACACAGGTCACTGTAGGACATTACTCTGAATTAGATATCAAACACATGAAAATGATTAACTAAGTTCTTGTGAAGGCTATACCTATCTCCTACTACTACTCTACCTCTGGGAACATCAATACATTATACAGGTGAATCAGTATTAAAACGAATCCTCGGGAAGGACTCAAATGACCAAAGGACCAATCAGAGGGGTGGTAGGCGTGGTTTAGCCCCACATAAGTTATTAGGGTTATGATCTAGCGTGGGGCTAGTGTCCTTTGAAAGGATAGGTTCTAGTGCCCACCAATGTGACCTGATTGCTCTGAAAGTGAGCCAGACAGCAAGAGACAGGAGATACAACAGATTGTATATTAACTTCTCTTACTGACCTGATACCAACCCGACCATGGGCAGAATGCCATCAGTAACAATGTCATTCTGTGTATACGTTGTGGTTATATGTTGTCTGTACGTTGTATGGGTATTTCATGGTCTCCACTAGGTTATGTTACAGGTCTCCACTAGGTTATGTTACAGGTCTCCACTAGGTTATGTTACAGGTCTCCACTAGGTTATGTTCCTGTACTCCACTAGGTTATGTTACAGGTCTCCACTAGGTTATGTTCCTGTACTCCACTAGGTTATGTTGCAGGTCTCCACTAGGTTATGTTACAGGTCTCCACTAGGTTATGTTACAGGTCTCCACTAGGTTATGTTCCTGTACTCCACTAGGTTATGTTACAGGTCTCCACTAGGTTATGTTACAGGTCTCCACTAGGTTATGTTCCTGTACTCCACTAGGTTATGTTGCAGGTCTCCACTAGGTTATGTTACAGGTCTCCACTAGGTTATGTTACAGATCTCCACTAGGTTATGTTCCTGTACTCCACTAGGTTATGTTGCAGGTCTCCACTAGGTTATGTTACAGGTCTCCACTAGGTTATGTTACAGGTCTCCACTAGGTTATGTTACAGGTCTCCACTAGGTTATGTTACAGGTCTCCACTAGGTTATGTTACAGGTCTCCACTAGGTTATGTTACAGGTCTCCACTAGGTTATGTTGCAGGTCTCCACTAGGTTATGTTACAGGTCTCCACTAGGTTATGTTCCTGTACCTGGTTACTCCACTAGGTTATGTTACAGGTCTCCACTAGGTTATGTTACAGGTCTCCACTAGGTTACTGTTATGTTACAGGTCTCCACTAGGTTATGTTACAGGTCTCCACTAGGTTATGTTACAGGTCTCCACTAGGTTATGTTACAGGTCTCCACTAGGTTATGTTACAGGTCTCCACTAGGTTATGTTACAGGTCTCCACTAGGTTATGTTACAGGTCTCCAGGTTATGTTACAGGTCTCCACTAGGTTATGTTATGCAGGTCTCCACTAGGTTATGTTACAGGTCTCCACTAGGTTATGTTATGTTCCTGGTTATGTTGCTCCCACTAGGTTATGTTCAGGTCTCCACTAGGTTATGTTACTCCACTAGGTTATGTTACAGGTCTCCACTAGGTTATGTTCCTGTACTCCACTAGGTTATGTTCCTGTACTCCACTAGGTTATGTTACAGGTCTCCACTAGGTTATGTTCCTGTACTCCACTAGGTTATGTTACAGGTCTCCACTAGGTTATGTTACAGGTCTCCACTAGGTTATGTTACAGGTCTCCACTAGGTTATGTTGCAGGTCTCCACTAGGTTATGTTACAGGTCTCCACTAGGTTATGTTCCTGTACTCCACTAGGTTATGTTGCAGGTCTCCACTAGGTTATGTTACAGGTCTCCACTAGGTTATGTTCCTGTACTCCACTAGGTTATGTTACAGGTCTCCACTAGGTTATGTTACAGGTCTCCACTAGGTTATGTTCCTGTACTCCACTAGGTTATGTTACAGGTCTCCACTAGGTTATGTTACAGGTCTCCACTAGGTTATGTTACAGGTCTCCACTAGGTTATGTTCCTGTACTCCACTAGGTTATGTTACAGGTCTCCACTAGGTTATGTTACAGGTCTCCACTAGGTTATGTTACAGGTCTCCACTAGGTTATGTTCCTGTACTCCACTAGGTTATGTTACAGGTCTCCACTAGGTTATGTTACAGGTCTCCACTAGGTTATGTTACAGGTCTCCACTAGGTTATGTTACAGGTCTCCAAATGTCGGTTATTTGTGTCTTTAGATTAGAACACAGGTCTTGTGGTAACTGCAGAGTTTGTGTGTGTGAGTCCCGTTCTCTGTTAGTTAAGTGCTCTTTGTGTGTGTGTCCCGCTCTCTGTGTGTGTTTTCTCTCCTGTGCGTGTGTGTGTTCCGCTCTGTTTGTGTATGTCCCGCTCTCTGTGTGTGTGTGTTTTCCCTCCTCTGTGTGTGTATGTGGGTGTGTGTGTTCCGCTCTGTGTGTGTGTTTTCTCTCCTGTGTGTGTGTATGTGGGTGTGTGTGTTCCGCTCTGTGTGTGTGTTTTCTCTCCTGTGTGTGTGTATGTGGGTGTTCCTCTCTGTGTGTGTGTTTTCCCTCCTGTGTGTGTTTTCCCTCCTCTGTGTGTGTATGTGGGTGTGTAATGTGTTCCTCTCTCTCTGTGTTTTCCCTCCTGTGTGTGTATGTGGGTGTGTGTGTCTCGCTCTCTGTGTGTTTTTTCCCTCCTGTGTGTGTGTGTTCCTCTCTCTCTGTGTGTGTTTTCCCTCCTGTGTGTGTGTGTGTATGTGAGTGTGTGTGTTCCGCTCTGTGTGTGTGTTTTCCCTCCTGTGTGTGTGTGTCATCCCCTGCTATCTCCTGCTGATCAGGCCTGTTATCCCCCTGGGCTGGGTTGTGGCAGTGGGGTGGCTGAACTTGGTGACCCCTCCCAGACACAGCTTCTCCTCATGTGGCCCCTGGCCAAACTCGCTCTCAAAGACCACCATTCAGTTCTGCACCGCCGCTGCGCAGCTCTGTGTTTGTGTAAGTATGTGTATGAGTGAGTGAGTGTGTGTATGTGTGGGGGTGTGTGTGTGACAGAGAGAGAGAGAAAGAGAGAGAGAGTGGGTGTGTGTTTTAGAGAGAGAGAGAGAAAGAGAGAGAGTGTGTGTTTTAGAGAGAGAGAGAGAGAGAGAGAAAGAAAGGAGAGGGAGAGAGAAGCCGGGGCAGTATTTGTGGAAAGTAGGATAATTACTTGTGCGTGTGTTTGTTTATGTGTTAGCTGGGGGCAGGAGTAGATCAGTGTGTGTATTAGAGCTGTGTGGCAGAAATATAGACAGTACTGTGACTGAGGGAGGAGAGAGAGAGAGAGGGACAGAGAGAGACATTGAACTTGAATTAAGAGAGACATGGAGAGAGAGAGAGAGAGAGAGAGAGAAAGAGAGAGAAAAAGTGAGAGAGAAAGTGAGAGAGAAAGACAGAGAGAGAGTTGCCCTCTATGGTTGTGAGGTCTGGGGTTCACTCACCAACCAATAATTCACAAAATGGGACAAACACCCAATTGAGACTCTGCATGCAGAATTCTGTCAAAATGTACTCTGTGTTTCTGTGTGTGTTTGTGTGTGTGTGTGTGTGTGTGTGTGTGTGTGTGTGTGTGTGTGTGTGTGTGTGTGTGTGTGTGTGTGTGTGTGTGTGTGTGTGTGTAAAGTGGAACTGAGTGGGGGCTGATGGGCTGAGAGGGGGGTCATGCAGAGGGGCTGCAAGGTCCATAGCGATTGGGATGTGCTGGCCAGGGGGGGCTAGAGGGCAGTGGCCGGAGGGAGGTAGTGGGGTGGTGGGGTCAGGGTGAGCATCTGGGTTGGATTGTAGACATTCCTGTGGAAGAGTGTGTGAGCAAAGGTCACAGGAGGGAGGGGACACTGGGAGAGTGTGTGTGGGGGGAGGGGGGAGGACAGTGTGTGTGTGTGTGTGGCGGGGGTCATGTGGGGGGGGACAGTGTGGTGGGGAGGGAGGAGGGAGGACAGTGTGTGTGTGTGTGGGGCAGTGTGTGTGGGGGGAAGAGGGAGGGAGGACAGTGTGGTGGTGAGGGGGAGGGAGGAGGGAGGACAGTGTAGAGGGAGGGAGGACAGTGTAGAGGGAGGGAGGACAGTGTAGAGGGAGGGAAGACAGTGTAGGGGGAGGGAGGACAGTGTAGAGGGAGGGAGGACAGTGTAGGGGGAGGGAGGACAGTGTAGAGGGAGGGAGGACAGTGTAGGGGGAGGGAGGACAGTGTGTGTTTGGTTTGAGTGTGCATGTGCATGTGCATTGCTAGGAGGCAGGGAAAGGCAGTGTAATTATGGGTAAGGCAGTGTAGTTATGGGTAAGGCAGTGTAATTATGGGTAAGGCAGTGTAGTTATGGGTAAGGCAGTGCAGTTATGGGTAAGGAAGTGTAGTTATGGGTAAGGCAGTGTAGTTATGGGTAAGGCAGTGTAGTTATGAGTAAGGCAGTGTAGTTATGGGTAAGGCAGTGTAGTTATGGGTAAATTAATGTAAACAGAGGTCATCCTCTAGCCTGTCCCTGTATTAAACAGAGGTCATCCTCTAACCTGTCCCTGTATTAAACAGTCATCCTTTAACATGTCCCTGTATTAAACAGAGGTCATCCTCCAACCTGTCCCTGTATTAAACAGAGGTCATCCTTTAACCTGTCCCTGTATTAAACAGAGGTCATCCTTTAACCTGTCCCTGTATTAAACAGAGGTCATCCTTTAACCTGTCCCTGTATTAAACAGAGGTCATCCTCTAACCTGTCCCTGTATTAAACAGTCATCCTTTAACATGTCCCTGTATTAAACAGAGGTCATCCTCCAACCTGTCCCTGTATTAAACAGAGGTCATCCTTTAACCTGTCCCTGTATTAAACAGAGGTCATCCTTTAACCTGTCCCTGTATTAAACAGAGGTCATCCTCTAACCTGTCCCTGTATTAAACAGAGGTCATCCTCTAACCTGTCCCTGTATTAAACAGAGGTCATCCTCTAACCTGTCCCTATATTAAACAGAGGTCATCCTCTAACCTGTCCCTGTATTAAACAGAGGTCATCCTCTAACCTGTCCCTGTATTAAACAGTCATCCTCTAACCTGTCCCTGTATTAAACAGAGGTCATTCTCTAACCTGTCCCTGTATTAAACAGAGGTCATCCTCTAACCTGTCACTGTATTAAACAGTCATCCTCTAACCTGTCCCTGTATTAAACAGTCATCCTCTAACCTGTCCCTGTATTAAACAGAGGTCATCCTCTAACCTGTCCCTGTATTAAACAGAGGTCATCCTCTAACCTGTCCCTGTATTAAACAGTCATCCTCTAACCTGTCCCTGTAAAACAGTCATCCTCTAACCTGTCCCTGTATTAAACAGTCATCCTTTAACCTGTCCCTGTATTAAACAGTCATCCTCTAACCTGTCCCTATATTAAACAGAGGTCATCCTCTAACCTGTCCCTGTATTAAACAGAGGTCATCCTCTAACCTGTCACTGTATTAAACAGTCATCCTCTAACCTGTCCCTGTATTAAACAGTCATCCTCTAACCTGTCCCTGTACTAAACAGAGGTCATTCTCTAACCTGTCCCTGTATTAAACAGTCATCCTCTAACCTGTCCCTGTATTAAACAGTCATCCTTTAACCTGTCCCTGTATTAAACAGTCATCCTCTAACCTGTCCCTATATTAAACAGAGGTCATCCTCTAACCTGTCCCTGTATTAAACAGAGGCCATCCTCTAACTTGTCCCTGTATTAAACAGAGGTCATCCTCTAACCTGTCCCTGTATTAAACAGAGGTCATCCTCTAACCTGTCCCTGTATTAAACAGAGGTCATCCTCTAACCTGTCCCTGTATTAAACAGAGGTCATCCTCTAACCTGTCCCTGTATTAAACAGAGGTCATCCTCTAACCTGTCCCTGTATTAAACAGTCATCCTCTAACCTGTCCCTGTATTAAACAGAGGTCATCCTCTAACCTGTCCCTGTATTAAACAGAGGTCATCCTCTAACCTGTCCCTGTATTAAACAGAGGTCATCCTCTAACCTGTCCCTGTATTAAACAGTCATCCTCTAACCTGTCCCTGTATTAAACAGTCATCCTCTAACCTGTCCCTGTATTAAACAGAGGTCATCCTCTAACCTGTCCCTGTATTAAACAGTCATCCTCTAACCTGTCCCTGTATTAAACAGTCATCCTTTAACCTGTCCCTGTATTAAACAGTCATCCTCTAACCTGTCCCTGTATTAAACAGAGGTCATCCTCTAACCTGTCCCTGTATTAAACAGAGGTCATCCTCTAACCTGTCCCTGTATTAAACAGTCATCCTCTAACCTGTCCCTGTATTAAACAGTCATCCTCTAACCTGTCCCTGTATTAAACAGAGGTCATCCTCTAACCTGTCCCTGTATTAAACAGAGGTCATCCTCTAACCTGTCCCTGTATTAAACAGTCATCCTTTAACCTGTCCCTGTATTAAACAGAGGTCATCCTCTAACCTGTCCCTGTATAAACAGAGGTCATCCTCTAACCTGTCCCTGTATTAAACAGAGGTCATCCTCTAACCTGTCCCTGTACCATCCTCTAACCTGTCCCTGTATTAAACAGAGGTCATCCTCTAACCTGTCCCTGTATTAAACAGAGGTCATCCTCTAACCTGTCCCTGTATTAAACAGAGGTCATCCTCTAACCTGTCCCTGTATTAAACATTAAGCAGGTCATCCTCTAACCTGAGGTCATCCTCTAACCTGTCCCTGTATTAAACAGAGGTCATCCTCTAACCTGTCCCTGTATTAAACAGAGGTCATCCTCTAACCTGTCCCTGTATTAAACAGAGGTCATCCTCTAACCTGTCCCTGTATTAAACAGAGGTCATCCTCTAACCTGTCCCTGTATTAAACAGAGGTCATCCTCTAACCTGTCCCTGTATTAAACAGAGGTCATCCTCTAACCTGTCCCTGTATTAAACAGAGGTCATCCTCTAACCTGTCCCTGTATTAAACAGAGGTATCCTAACCTGTCCCTGTATTAAACAGAGGTCATCCTCTAACCTGTCCCTGTATTAAACAGAGGTCATCCTCTAACCTGTCCCTGTATTAAACAGAGGTCATCCTCTAACCTGTCCCTGTATTAAACAGAGGTCATCCTCTAACCTGTCCCTGTATTAAACAGAGGTCATCCTCTAACCTGTCCCTGTATTAAACAGAGGTCATCCTCTAACCTGTCCCTGTATTAAACAGAGGTCATCCTCTAACCTGTCCCTGTATTAAACAGAGGTCATCCTCTAACCTGTCCCTGTATTAAACAGAGGTCATCCTCTAACCTGTCCCTGTATTAAACAGAGGTCATCCTCTAACCTGTCCCTGTATTAAACAGAGGTCATCCTCTAACCTGTCCCTGTATTAAACAGAGGTCATCCTCTAACCTGTCCCTGTATTAAACAGAGGTCATCCTCTAACCTGTCCCTGTATTAAACAGAGGTCATCCTCTAACCTGTCCCTGTATTAAACAGAGGTCATCCTCTAACCTGTCCCTGTATTAAACAGAGGTCATCCTCTAACCTGTCCCTGTATTAAACAGAGGTCATCCTCTAACCTGTCCCTGTATTAAACAGAGGTCATCCTCTAACCTGTCCCTGTATTAAACAGAGGTCATCCTCTAACCTGTCCCTGTATTAAACAGAGGTCATCCTCTAACCTGTCCCTGTATTAAACAGAGGTCATCCTCTAACCTGTCCCTGTATTAAACAGAGGTCATCCTCTAACCTGTCCCTGTATTAAACAGAGGTCATCCTCTAACCTGTCCCTGTATTAAACAGAGGTCATCCTCTAACCTGTCCCTGTATTAAACAGAGGTCATCCTCTAACCTGTCCCTGTATTAAACAGAGGTCATCCTCTAACCTGTCCCTGTATTAAACAGAGGTCATCCTCTAACCTGTCCCTGTATTAAACAGAGGTCATCCTCTAACCTGTCCCTGTATTAAACAGAGGTCATCCTCTAACCTGTCCCTGTATTAAACAGAGGTCATCCTCTAACCTGTCCCTGTATTAAACAGAGGTCATCCTCTAACCTGTCCCTGTATTAAACAGAGGTCATCCTCTAACCTGTCCCTGTATTAAACAGAGGTCATCCTCTAACCTGTCCCTGTATTAAACAGAGGTCATCCTCTAACCTGTCCCTGTATTAAACAGTCATCCTCTAACCTGTCCCTGTATTAAACAGAGGTCATCCTCTAACCTGTCCCTGTATTAAACAGAGGTCATCCTCTAACCTGTCCCTGTATTAAACAGAGGTCATCCTCTAACCTGTCCCTGTATTAAACAGAGGTCATCCTCTAACCTGTCCCTGTATTAAACAGAGGTCATCCTCTAACCTGTCCCTGTATTAAACAGAGGTCATCCTTTAACCTGTCCCTGTATTAAACAGTCATCCTCTAACCTGTCCCTGTATTAAACAGTCATCCTCTAACCTGTCCCTGTATTAAACAGAGGTCATCCTCTAACCTGTCCCTGTATTAAACAGAGGTCATCCTCTAACCTGTCCCTGTATTAAACAGAGATCATCCTTTAACCTGTCCCTGTAAAACCATCCTCTAACCTGTCCCTGTATTAAACAGAGGTCATCCTCTAACCTGTCCCTGTATTAAACAGAGGTCATCCTCTAACCTGTCCCTGTATTAAACAGTCATCCTTTAACCTGTCCCTGTATTAAACAGAGGTCATCCTCTAACCTGTCCCTGTATTAAACAGTCATCCTTTAACCTGTCCCTGTATTAAACAGAGGTCATCCTCTAACCTGTCCCTGTATTAAACAGAGGTCATCCTCCTGTCCCTGTAACCATGTCCCTGTATTAAACAGAGGTCATCCTCTAACCTGTCCCTGTATTAAACAGTCTTCCTTTAACCTGTCCCTGTATTAAACAGAGGTCATCCTCTAACCTGTCCCTGTATTAAACAGAGCCATTACTTAACCACACCTTTACTGACTCGCTCTGTTCATTGGTCATCACATTATTACAAGTTGTTAAAAACACTGAATTACTTTGCTGTTACAGTATAAATCATTGGCATCGACCATACCAGTCATTTAACGGTATTATTATATGAAATAAGTGTATTTGATATTAAAACCCACATTCAATATTTATTTTATTTAACCTTTATTTAACCAGGCAAGTCAGTTAAGAACAAATTCTTATTTTCAATGACGGCCTAGGAACAGTAGGTTAACTGCCTTGTTCAGGGGCAGAATGACACATTTTTACCTTGTCAGCTCGGGGATTCCATCTTGCAACCTTCTGGTTACTGACCCATCGCTCCCTGCACTATCTCTGTGCAGGTCAGAAGTCTGTGGGAATAGAGCCATTGCACTCTCTCCAAGTATGATTGGCTGAATACTAGGGCTGGATACTCTCTCCAAGTATGATTGGCTGAATACTAGGGCTGGCCACTCTCTCCAAGTATGATTGGCTGAATACTAGGGCTGGCCACTCTCTCCAAGTATGATTGGCTGAATACTAGGGCTGGCCACTCTCTCCAAGTATGATTGGCTGAATACTAGGGCTGGCCACTCTCTCCAAGTATGATTGGCTGAATACTAGGGCTGGCCACTCTCTCCAAGTATGATTGGCTGAATACTAGGGCTGGCCACTCTCTCCAAGTATGATTGGCTGAATACTAGGGCTGGACACTCTCTCCAAGTATGATTGGCTGAATACTAGGGCTGGCCACTCTCTCCAAGTATGATTGGCTGAATACTAGGGCTGGCCACTCTCTCCAAGTATGATTGGCTGAATACTAGGGCCCGCCACTCTCTCCAAGTATGATTGGCTGAATACTAGGGCTGGCCACTCTCTCCAAGTATGATTGGCTGAATACTAGGGCCCGCCACTCTCTCCAAGTATGATTGGCTGAATACTAGGGCTGGCCACTCTCTCCAAGTATGATTGGCTGAATACTAGGGCCCGCTCTCTCCAAGTATGATTGGCTGAATACTAGGGCTGGCCACTCTCTCCAAGTATGATTGGCTGAATACTAGGGCTGGCCACTCTCTCCAAGTATGATTGGCTGAATACTAGGGCTGTATGATTGGCCACTCTCTCCAAGTTTGATTGGCTGACTACTAGGGCTGGCCACTCTCGCCAAGTATGATTGGCTGAATACTAGGGCTGGCCACTCTCTCCAAGTATGATTGGCTGAATACTAGGGCTGGCCACTCTCTCCAAGTATGATTGGCTGAATACTAGGGCTGGCCACTCTCTCCAAGTATGATTGGCTGAATACTAGGGCTGGCCACTCTCGCCAAGTATGATTGGCTGAATACTAGGGCTGGCCACTCTCTCCAAGTATGATTGGCTGAATACTAGGGCTGGCCATTTCCAGGGACCTCACAATATGATATTTTCACGATACTTTGGTGCTGATACAATATGTATTGCGATTTGATACTGTGATTTTGTGATTGGATGTTCCAAACATATTGCTCGCTATGTCTGCTGCAGAGAGACAGAGAGAGACATGAGAAAATGAGTTCTGATCAGTCATGGAAATAAAGTGCTGAAAACAAATTGTGTCCCTATTTCAAAAGAAGACAGTGGACAAGTGATGAAGGAGTTTTGGTCCAGGCAGGTACGGCCACCTAGAGCAAAATGATATTACGAGATGGTCGATACGATGTGTTACCCCAAATAATGTCCCAATGTGGAAGTGATGTTTCCCACCATCACTACTGAATACCTGACCTTCTCTGATTGGTTGTCTGTGCAGGCGGGAGGTCCGTGGGCTGCAGCCATGCTGTCCCTGGACGAGCCATTGGACCTAATGCTCCCCCGGGGGTGTGTCAACGGGCGGGACAGGGGTGCACGGCCACCCCCCACCCTCACGCTCTCTCCTATACCCTTCAAGCGCTCCCGGCAGCTCCGCATGGCTGATGATGGCACAGCCGTCATAGTGCCCGCCTCCCCGGCCTCGCCACACACAGGTGGGTGACGACACACACACACACACACACACACACACACACACACACACACACACACACACACACACACACACACACACACACACACACACACACACACAAAGAGAAGAGTGGGTAAACCCATAGCTGTAACACACTGCCAATCAATCCCTTGAATCAGATCACACACCCACAGGTGTTAGGTACTCTGACCGACCTCACCCTTCCACAGGTGTGCTGGTGGTCTCCCGGGAGAGGCCAGAGACACCCCCCACCCCGCCAGCCGTGGACCTCAGTACGTCCCCCTCCTCCCGCCACGCCTCCAGCTCCCCAGAGATGACCAACGGAAATGGGGTCTCCCACCACATCATTGCAGGGGTGAGTAGAAACCATCTGACAGTACGGACACTTCTGAAATGTCCTATTCCATTGTGTGAGAAGAGAGGGGAGACACAGGATGAGAGAGAGGAGGAGGAGGAAGAGGAAGAGAGAGAGAGATGCTTCCCAGCCAATCCCAGCTGTATCAGTTAGAGCTGATATCATGTCACATCGGCGAGGAAGCATGACACAAAGAGTCAGGAACACAGCGACAACAAGAGGGCTCACACACACACACACACACACACACACACACACACACACACACACACACACACACACACACACACACACACACACACACACACACACACACACACACACACACACACACACTATAAACTATGTCACAGGTCAGTAAGTGCAGAGTGACTGGATGGGTATTTAAATAATTAAGAGACAATCAGTCATCTGTGGCAAGAGACAAGAAAAGAGGGAGGGAGGGAGGGGGGGGGGAAGGGGGGAGGGAGGGAGGGGGAGGGAGGGAGGGGGAGGGAGGGAGGGGGAGGAGGGAGGGAGGGAGGCGGAGAGAGGGGGGGGGAGTGAGGGAGGGAGAGAGGGGGAAGGGGGAGGAGGGAGGGGGAGGGAGGGAGGGGGAGCGAGGGAGGGGGGGGGGGGAAGGGGGAGGAGGGAGGGGCAGGGAGGGGGAGAGAGGGGGAGGGGGAGGGAGGGAGGGAGGGTGGGAGGGGGAGGGGGGGAGGGAGATGGAGGGAGGGAGGGAGAGAGAGGGAGGGAGGAAGGGAGAGACAGAGAGAGTGAGGGAGGAAGGGAGAGACAGAGAGAGAGCGAGAGAGATATGACTACAACTGAACCACAATCCTCTCGCTGTCTAACAGGCTCCAGCTATGTCACAAATGTGTATGTGGCAAATCTCATAAAATGAGACCAATTCCCGGTACTCAGCTGTGCTTCTGCATTCATCAGTGTGTGTGTATCTGAATGTGTGTGTTTGTGTCTGTGTGCGTGCGTGCCCATGTCTGTGGGAGTGCTTGTCTGGGACTCAGTGTGAAGCAGATAGAGGCTGAATGACCACAGACAGCAGATCTCAATACAATTGGGAGCGAATTGAGTTAGATGGCGTGAGGTCTGCATGGCTGTCCCTCGCTTTAAATCTGATTACACACACACACACACACACACACACACACACACACACACACACACACACACACACACACACACACACACACACACACACACACACACACACACACACACACACACACACACACACACACACACACACACACACACACACACACACACACACACACACACACACACACACACACACACACACACAATGCCCGAGGCCACTGAGTGCAAGTAACAGAGAGGGAGAGAGGAGCTTGTTATACGGAACACAAGACACATTATGTGTTTGATCAACAGTGACCCCCCCCCCTCCAGCACAACCTGATTCCCTTATGTGAAGTGTGACAGAGGTGTTAGGAGCTGCTCTGTGCCCCTAATGTTGCTTGTGTGTTGCTGGTCCTAACCAGGCTGAGTCAGAGGACAGGGCCTGAGACAGATGACTCTCATTACAGACCATGCCCAATATGAATGTTCACACCACAGAGTGGAAGCAGAGACAGGACAGGAGAGGGACAGGAGAGGGACAGGAGAGGGAGAGGGAGAAGGACAGGAGAAGGAGAGGGACAGGAAAGGGACAGGAGAAGGAGAGGGACAGGAGAAGGACAGGAGAAGGACAGGAGAGGAGAGGGACAGGAAAGGGACAGGAGAAGGACAGGAGAAGGAGAGGGACAGGAGAAGGAGAGGGACAGGAGAAGGACAGGAGAAGGAGAGGGACAGGAGAAGGAGAGGGACAGGAGAAGGACAGGAGAAGGAGAGGGACAGGAAAGGGACAGGAGAAGGAGAGGGACAGGAAAGGGACAGGAGAAGGAGAGGGACAGGAGAAGGACAGGAGAAGGACAGGAGAGGAGAGGGACAGGAAAGGGATAGGAGAAGGACAGGAGAAGGAGAGGGACAGGAGAGGAGAGGGACAGGAGAAGGAGAGGGACAGGAGAAGGACAGGAGAAGGAGAGGGACAGGAGAAGGAGAGGGACAGGAGAGGGACAGGAGAGGAGAGGGACAGGAGAAGGACAGGAGAAAGAGAGGGACAGGAGAGGAGAGGGACAGGAAAGGGACAGGAGAAGGAGAGGGAGAAGGACAGGAGAAGGAGAGGGACAGGAAAGGGACAGGAGAAGGAGAGGGACAGGAGAAGGACAGGAGAAGGACAGGAGAGGAGAGGGACAGGAAAGGGACATGAGAAGGACAGGAGAGGAGAGGGACAGGAAAGGGACAGGAGAAGGACAGGAGAAGGAGAGGGACAGGAGAGGGACAGGAGAAGGACAGGAGAAGGAGAGGGACAGGAGAAGGAGAAGGAGAGGACAGGAGAGGAGAGGGACAGGAGAGGAGAGGGACAGGAAAGGGACAGGAGAAGGACAGGAGAAGGACAGGAGAGGAGAGGGACAGGAAAGGGACAGGAGAAGGACAGGAGAAGGAGAGGGACAGGAGAGAGACAGGAGAGGGACAGGAAAGGGACAGGAGAAGGAGAAGGACAGGAGAAGGAGATGGACAGGAGAGGAGAGGGAGAAGAGAGGGACAGGAGAGGAGAGGGACAGGTGAGGAGAGAGACAGGAGAGGGGACAGGAGAAGGAGAGGAACAGGAGAAGGAGAGGGACAGGAGAAGGAGAGGAGAGGGACAGGAGAGGGACAGGAGAGGGACAGGAGAGAAGAGGGACAGGAGAAGGAGAGGGACAGGAGAAGGAGAGGGACAGGAGAAAGAGAAGGAGAGGGACAGGAGAGGGACAGGAGAAGGAGAGGGACAGGAGAGGGACAGGAGAAAGAGAAGGAGAGGGACAGGAGAAAGAGAAGGAGAGGGACAGGAGAAGGAGAGGGACAGGAGAGGGACAGGAGAAGGAGAGGGACATTAGAGGGAGAGGGACAGGAGAAGGAGAGGGACAGGAGAGGGAGGGACAGGAGAAGGAGGGACAGGAGAAGGACAGGAGAGGAGAGGGACAGGAGAGGAGAGGGACAGCAGAGGGACAGCAGAGGGACAGGAGAGGGACAGGAGAGGAGAGGGACAGGAGAGGGACAGGGGAAGGAGGGACAGGAGAAGGAGAGGGAGAGGAGAGAGACAGGAGAGGAGAGGGACATGAGAAGGAGAGGGACAGGAGAAGGAGAGGGACAGGAGAGGAGAGGGACATGAGAAGGAGAGGAGAGGGACATGAGAAGGAGAGGGAGAGGAGAGGAGAGAGACAGGAGAGGAGAGGGACATGAAGGAGAGGGACAGGAGAAGGAGAGGGACATGAGTAGGAGAGGGACATGAGTAGGAGAGGGACAGGAGAGGAGAGGAGAGGGAAAATGGTGAAAACAATTAAAGCAGAGGGAACAGATCTTGCGTGTGTGTGTGTGTGTGTGTGTGTGTGTGCGTGTGTGTGTGTGTGTGTGTGTGTGTGCATGTTTGATGGAGTAAGACAGACATTCTAACCTCTAATCCTCCTCCATCCTCTTGATCCTCTTCCTCCTCTCTCTCAGGACTCAGCTCACATCCATTATGTGGAGAGCAGAGCCTCCTCGCAGGCCTTCCAGTTCTTCGTGCCGATTGGTGCTGGGGCCGGACTCATGCCGTCATCCATGTTCATTGGCCAGCCCAACGACAAGCGGGCCTCTCCCGATCTCTCAGCAGACGAACAGCTGGCCTGTCGCTGGAGGAAGGTGAGACACAGGAAGTCATGCAACAGGGGAAACATTTTAGCCTGGGCCCAGATCAGTTTCTGTTGTCTCGCCAACTCCTATGTAATGATCATTGTCCAGACCAGGAGTTGGCAAGCCAGCACAAACAGATCTGGGACCTGGCTA